>NW_026574544.1:0-2770 GCF_905146905.1 Nyctereutes procyonoides | reverse complement strand
GATGGAAACTAACAAAACATTGTGTCAATTATAATCTAATAAAATTCTTTTTAAAGATATACTTTTAGATGGCTATTCTTTATTTCCTCCAATAAACTATTGACAGGAACTATCATTCTCTAAAAGAGAATAGGAAGCATTGGTGTCTATTATTTTTTGTCTAATATTATGTTAATAATCCGTCTGGTTACTAATAATTTAAAACAGCTATTCAGTCACAAGCTGAGTCTTCTCTCATCCTTACCTTTGTCCGTACTTGAATCGTGTCAGGAATGAGGGACTTACTTTCTGCAAGCCAAGCCATTTCATATTAAGATTGTCCTAATTGTTGAACTCTTCCCACATCATCCTGAGTTTGTTACATAACAAATAAAATGCATCATTCTATGAAGATGTGGAAATCTCTCAGATATTTGAAGCCAGCTGTCATGTGCCCTTGATATGCTTTTCCTTTTCAGGTTAAATCTCTGACTTCCTACATCCACTTTTCACATGGTGTGATTTCTAATCCCTTCTCGTTTCAGTCTCTCTTAGAGTTCAGTAAGGTTTCACCTCACAATCACTTAACATCTTCATACTTCATTTCCCAATGGAAATGTCTCCCAGCAAGTGTATTTGGAAACAAAGCATCTGTTTATGCAGATGCAGGAAGAGATTCCAGAGTGCTATTAACCATAAAGAGCACTTCTCTTTGTGGGGTGTGTGTGTGTGTGTGTGTGTGTGCATATATGTATGTGTGTTTTAAAGAAACTGAAGAATAAAGAGGATCTGTTCAGGCATCATTATTTAAAGGATCCTGCCTTATCTGGCTTGAGGAGCAGAAATGACTATAACATCAGATAAGTGTATAGAGTTTAGGAATTTCTCAACAGTATTGAAGGAATTTTTAACTGCGGGCTTTACAGAGAAAAAAAATAAGGAAATGATTTGTTCTGGTATTTAATGCAGCCACTTGTTATTACTGATCCTTATAGGATTTTAAACAATTTGAAAAGTGGCCACTTTTAAATAAGGATTTAGGATTCAAGAAGAGGGAAACTTGGGTGGTTCAGTAGGTTGAGCGTTGGACTCTTGATCTCAGCTCAGGTCTTGATTTCAGAGTCATGAGTTCCAGCCCCGTGTTGGGCTCCATGCTGGGCAAGGAGCCTACTTAAAATGAATGAATGAATGAATGAATGAATGAATGAAATAAGATCTAAGAAGAACTTTAAAAAACAAAACAAAACAATGGAGGCTAGATTGGGAGACCCTTTTATCCGGTCATCTGTTTTAATCTTTGAAGTAACACAAAACCAAAAGCTTTTAGGAAGCAATTGGAAAATACAAACTTACTGATGTGTATTAGTTGTTGTTGCCTGCATATAAAGAAGAAATAAAATGAATCTAGGGAAGAATTGGCTGGTTTACAAGCAGACATATAAGTGAATAGAGGAAATACAGAATGTTGTGACTTTGCAGGGTTGGAAAGCTAACTTCTTACACACACCAAATAGTAAGTAACAAGACCTAAAAGTTTTTGAGCAACAAAGGCCAAATAAAGTGTTTTAAAGTGACTCAGGGAATAGGTCAGATTAATGGAGTCATATTCCCACATACTTTCCCTGAAGATTTTATTGAAGTCATCAGCAAATTAAAAGAGAACCACAGGGTGACAAAATTATTTTAGAATAGAACATTCAATATAGTCAGTGGCACATGTAACTGACTGAAGGGAAGTATATCAGATTCCTACAAGATTTTTTATTGAACTAGGTTATTAGAGAAAAGTTGAGCTCAGACTAAAAAACATCTTTTGACTATTTGAGAACTAAAATAATGTATTCTTGAACCTCCAGTCTTCCACATCAGAAGGTAGGCTTTGACAGCCACCAAGGATGGAAAATCCACTTTAAGTATGATTGAAGAGAACAACACATCCAGTATTTATTTCCAGAAAGAGAAAAATTGAGAAACTTCCCTCATTTCAAGTCTATTATATCTCCTGAGTGAAATTTTACTATTGTTATGGACAGTGATGACTGTTTCCAAATGAGAGTGTTTGTTTTGTTTATCCCTGTCTCAGCTTTATCTTTGCACATTGGGTAAATTTCTTGGGCAGATAACTTGTCTTTTTAGCTCAATTTTCAGGAATAGGAAAAGTCACTAACAATTTGGTGGAGAGTTGCAAACCTGAATTTTGTCTTACTGGCAAGAAAATGACGGTGCTCTATGCTTGGGAGAAAGTAAAATGGATGCTTTTAACCTAGCAAGGTAAGGTGTGCAGATATTCTATATTCATCAACCTAGTTTTCCTTAATTACCCTTATTATTACATTGGGAACATATGACTGTCTATTAAAAAATGGGAGATGGGCAGCTGATGATTCCTGTTTCAGTCCCAGCCATAAAACTTTCCTTGAAATCTCCCACCTTCTTTCTTTCCCCTATCAGCTTTAGTGGAAGCAGAATATTTTGAGATAAAGACATACACTAAAGGCAACACAGAAATTTTGATTCACTACTTGAGGGAAAAGCCCCTAGCAAAACCATCCAACTTCCAGTGGACTTTGGTGTAATTGAGAAATAATTATTACATGAAGCTGCTGAGATTTGGGGACTCTATGTTACAAGAATCAGCTTTTTAAACAACTGCCTGAAAGACCAAATTCATAAAGATAATAAGAAGTCCTGTTATTAAGGGTAGAGATTAGGAATTATTCTGATACCGGAAGTCATGCAACTGTTCAGAGTTAGGGAAATGACACAATCTGACTTAGGGTTTAAAGAAACA
>NW_026574543.1:0-2764 GCF_905146905.1 Nyctereutes procyonoides | reverse complement strand
TGGTCAAACATTTGTAAGAGATTATAAAAGTTCTAATTAAATCATATTCATTCTTGTTATTTTGACATCGCTGCATTAGGAAAGCTTCTGCACCACAGAAACTCACAACCCAGTCTTGCTGTGACTACTTGTGCCTGGGAGAAGCTGCCTTCTTGTCTCATGTACCATCTGGTCTGGTCCATTGGCCATGTGGTGAATGCAGGGCCATCTCTACAGTACCATTTTAGCATCGTCTTGCCATAGATTAGCCAAGTGGCCATCTGCAACTCTATCAACAATCTAAGTGGAAAATACATTTCCCTTTCCCAACAGTCCCCATCAGAGTCTTAGAAATTAGTCTTATTGGTCCAGTTTGGTTCATGTGTAACCTTGACCAATTACAAAGGCCAAGGACATGAAACAAGCTAGTCAACTTCAACTGTGTCTCGACTTCTTTCCTTACTTCCTGGCTGTGTCCTGTGCACTGTTTATAAATAAGCAGCCACAATTCAATGGTTTCTAGCTATACCACTTTTTAAATATTTAAGAATATTAAATGGTAAGGAATGGTCAAACTGGAGCATATCTAATCACCAGTCTTTTGGGATAACCTTGCCAGCAGCTCAAATTCAATATGCCCCAAACCAAATCTTCCTTCCTCACTAGAGTACATGCTTCCTCCTGTGTCCCTAGAAGCTATTACAATATGTGGCAGACCTTGTGGTTTAGTTCTTCCAGATTCTATTTACAATCTTCTCTCCTTTTCTTGCCTCTACAGTGGAACCTATGAAAGCTAAAAACTGAATCTCCTAGGCTCTCTCACTGCTAAGAGGGTCATGCAAACATCCTTGGCCAATGATAGATAAGCAGGTGATTGCTGGAGCTGCTGCAGCCATTTTGCAATTGTGGCTCTAGTTGGCCACACAGTAAGGAGGGAATAGCATAAAGGATACTCGGTCAATGATGATGTCTCAGTATGCTGAGCTAGTGTGGGCTGTCCACCTCTACACTTTCTGTTACATGAGACAGACAGGCCTCTACTTTTTAAATCTACCATTACTTGTAGCCAAATTCCTAACAGATATACCAGCTTTCCGGTCAACTAGAGAACTTTACCATTTCTTACTGTTTCCCACAGAATTACTCTCCATCACTGATCAATTGCCACATTCTATTGATTGCATCTCATCTGGGGAAAAAACTAGAAGCAACAGGAAGCCAGATTTTCAGTGGAATGTAAACAGTGAAAACTGTCTAAACATGTCAGCTATGCATGGAGGGGTTCTCTGATAGGTAAAAAATGTACTTGTTGGGAAGTTACAAGGCAACAAACATAGAACTTAAGAGTAATTAATTACATACATTACAGTTGCTAGAAAACTGTAAGGTCTCTTCTATCTTTGAAATGCTAAAATCATTCATTTAGAATCACCAGACATAACTTCTAGTCACATAAAACAGAAAAAAATACTGTCTCTGTAACCCAAAATGCCTAATAAAGAGAAGAGATCCTATTAGGGGAAGCTCTTTGTCTGCCCTGGATGTGGAAGCACTTGGTTATGCTTGCTGTGTGACCAGGAGCTGAAGGCAGCTGTGTGACCCTGCCTACACAGGGGAAAATTTGGAGAGAATGAGGGGTGAGGGGTCAGTGAAGCTGCAGAGAGGATGTCACTGAGGACCCCTAGGTGGCTAAATGTCTGGAATGGACTTTCAAGGAAAGAGATTAGGGTGTGAAAGGTTGAATCATTTGTTGCGTCATCCATCAGGCAATTCCCCTCCACCAGTTCTTTAGTAACATCTGACAATTTTGCAAAAAGATAACTTTTAAACTGAAGCAAGGGCTTCAGTGTCTCTGCCTTATAGAATTAATAATTATAAGAAGAAGAGGGGGCACCTGGGTGGCTCAGTGGTTGAGCGTCTGCCTTTGACTCAGGTCATGATCCTGGGGTCCTGGGATCGAGTCCCGCGTCAGGCTCCCTGCATAGAGCCTGCTTCTCCCTCTGCCTGTGTCTCTGCCTCTCTCTCTCTGTGTGTCTCTCATGAATAAATAAGTAAAATCTTTTTTTTGTGAGTCCCACAATATATGAATTTATATTTCTTCATCCACAGTAGTATCTTAATATATTTGAAAATATGTCTTATACATATTTAGGAAGTATTGTTTTTTTAAATAATAAATTTATTTTTTATTGGTGTTCAATTTGCCAACATACAGAATAACACCCAGTGCTCATCCCATCAAGTGCCCCCCTCAGTGCCCGCCACCCAGTCACCCCCACCCCCCGCCCTCCTCCCCTTCCACCACCCCTAGTTCGTTTCCCAGAGTTAGGAGTCTTCATGTTCTGTCTCCCTTTCTGATATTTCCTACCCATTTCTTCTCCCTTCCCTTCTATTCCGTTTCACTATTATTCATATTCCCCAAATGAATGAGAACATATAATGTTAGTCCTTCTCCGATTGACTTATTTCACTCAGCATAATACCCACCATTTGCTTCAGTGTGGATGGAACTGGAGGGTATTATGCTGAGTAAAATCTTTTTAAAAATTAACAATTATAAGGGATCCCTGGGTGGCGCAGCGTTTTAGCGCCTGCCTTTGGCCCAGGGCACGATCCTGGAGACCTGAGATCAAATCCCGCATCGGGCTCCTGGTGCATGGAGCCTGCTTCTCCCTCTGCCTATGTCTCTGCCTCTCTCTCTCTCTCTCTCTCTCTCTCTCTCTCTGTGTGTGTGTGTGTGTGTGACTATCATAAATAATTTTTTTTTAAAAATTAATAATTATAA
>NW_026574542.1:0-2761 GCF_905146905.1 Nyctereutes procyonoides | reverse complement strand
TTATTAAAAACAAAAGAGATCCCAATCTTTTGGTATCGGTTCAGACCCGATTTGTGACCCAGTATGTGGTCTATTCTGGAAAAAGTTCCATGTGCACTTGAGAAGAATGTGTATTCAGTTGAGTTTGGATGTAAAGTTCTGTAGATATCTGTGAAATCTATCTGGTCCAGTGTATCATTTAAAGCTCTCGTTTCTTTGGAGATGTTGTGTTTAGAAGACCTATCAAGGGTAGAGAGAGCTAGATTGAAGTCACCAAGTATAAGTGTATTATTATCTAAGTATTTCTTTACTTTGGTTAATAATTCGTTTAAGTATTTGGCAGCTCCCACATTCGGGGCATATATATTGAGGATTGTTAAGTCCTCTTGTTGGATAGTTCCTTTAAGTATGATATAGTGTCCCTCTTCGTCTCTCACTACTGTCTTCGGAGTGAATTTTAGTTTATCTGATATAAGGATGGCTACCCCTGCTTTCTTTTGAGAACCATTTGAATGGTAAATGGTTCTCCAACCTTTTATTTTCAGGTTGTAGGTGTCCTTCTGTCTAAAATGAGTCTCTTGTAGACAGCAAATAGATGGGTCCTGCTTTTTTATCCAGTCTGAAACCCTGCGCCTTTTGATGGGGTCATTAAGCCCATTCACGTTCAGAGTTACTATTGACAGATATGAGTTTAGTGTCATCATGATATCTATTTAGTCCTTGTTTTTGTGGATTGTTCCACTGAACTTCTTCTTAAAGGGGAGTTTTAAGAGTCCCCCTTAAAATTTCTTGCAGAGCTGGTTTGGAGGTCACATATTCTTTCAGTTCCTGCCTGTTTGGAAGCTCTTTATCTCTCCTTCCATTTTGAATGAGAGCCTTGCTGGATAGAGTATTCTTGGTTGCATGTTCTTCTCATTTAGGACCCTGAATATATCCTGCCAGCCCTTTCTGGCCTGCCACGTCTCTGTGGAGAGGTCTGCTGTTACCCTAATATTCCTCCCCATGAAAGTCAGGGACTTCTTGTCTCTTGCTGCTTTAAGGATCTTCTCTTTATCTTTGGAATTTGCAAGCTTCACTATTAAATGTCGAGGTGTTGAACGGTTTTTATTGATTTTAGGGGGGGATCTCTCTATTTCCTGGATCTGAATGCCTGTTTCCCTTCCCAGATTGGGAACGTTTTCAGCTAGGATTTGTTCAAATACATATTCTGGCCCTCTGTCCCTTTCGGCGCCCTCGGGAACCCCAATTAAACGTAGGTTTTTCTTCCTTAGACTGTCATTTATTTGCCTTAATCTGTCTTCATGGTCCCTTAATTGATTGTCTCTTTTTTCCTCAGTTTCCCTCTTTGCCATTAACTTGTCTTCTATGTCACTCACTCGTTCTTCCACCTCGTTAACCCTCGTCGTTAGGACTTGTAGTTTGGATTGCATCTCATTCAATTGATTTTTAATTTCTGCCTGATTGGATCTAAATTCTGTAGTCATGAAGTCTCGTGAGTCCTTAATGCTTTTTTCTAGAGCCACCAGTAGCTGCATAATAGTGCTTCTGAATTGGCTTTCTGACATTGAAGTGTAATCCAGATTTTGTAACCCTGTGGGAGAGAGGGCTGTTTCTGATTCTTTCTTTTGAGTTGAGGTTTTCCTTCTAATCATTTTGCTCAGTGCAGAGTGGCCAGAAACAAGTTGTATTGGAACACGGGGGAGTATCACTGGTCCGTCCAGCTGGTCTTCTGGGGGAGGGGCCTGCTGTGCTGATTCTCAGGTGTTAGCACTTGGGGGAGCTGCTCTGCCCCTGCCTGCTGCAGGGCTCAGCGGGGGTTGTTTACCCCGTTGGGCCCCAGGAGGATCAGCCGCAGTTGCTATGGCAACTCTGGAAGCCTGGATTCAGCCTCCGCAGGAACTACGGGGCTCGGGGCTCTCGGCTCTCCGTCCGCAGGGCCTGGAGGCTCCGGGGCGGGGCCGCTGATCTGCTCAGCTCGGGGCAGGAGCGTCCTTGCTGTCCTGGGCCCTCCCTCCCTCTGCCTGTCCCGGGGGAGGCCGGATCTTGGGCTGTGTCCCGGCGCCCTGTGCTCCGGGGCCTGCGCTGTAGGATTTGCGCTCCCGCCCCGCAGCCCCCTCCCTGGAGCCGCTCCCGAGCCCCTCCGAGCTTCTCCGGTCGGTCCCCGCCGTGCGCGCTGCAGCCCTTAGGGAGCTCGTTGCACTCTCCGGGGGCGCAGGTGTCTGTTAGTGTCCCCGGGAGCCCGAGGGCATCCCCGCCCTCCTGGGTCCTGCTCTAACTCCCTGCGTGCCCCTTTCCGCCCGGGAAGGTTGGTGCAGCTCCTGCTCCTCCGGGACGGGGCTCTCCCGTCCTGGGGACACTCGCCCCGGCCTCAGCCCGGCTCCTCGCGGGGCCCCTCCCCCTCCGAGGCCTTTTGTTCCTTTATTTCTCTTTCCCCGTCTTCCTACCTTGATAGAAGCAAGAACTCTTCTCACTGTAGCGTTCCAGCTGGTCTCTCTTTACATCTCAGGCCGAATTCGTAGATTTTCAGGATGGTTTGAAGGTTATCTAGGTAATTTGGTGGGGACAGGCGATTTGGGGACCCTGCTCTTCCGCCATCTTGCCCCTCCTCCAACTACAGTATTTCGTTCAAGGACGGTGGCGGACACCCACTCTAGGCGTTCGCACATCCCACATCCAGTGTCCTCTCCCGGGCGGTGCAAGCGCAGACCCTCGTCGGAAGCGTAGACAACTTTTCAAACGCGCTGCTACGTTCACTTCTCACTGGGATGCGACCCGGAAAACT
>NW_026574541.1:0-2681 GCF_905146905.1 Nyctereutes procyonoides | reverse complement strand
GCCAAACCGCTGCGCCACCCAGGGATCCCCAATTGACTTATTTCTTTGCCATTTTGAAAGGTTTGGACGGTGGCTGAGGACAGTGAGTCCAGGTGTGGGTTTCTTGCTTTATTTTGTCATAACCTGAGTGTTTTCCTGGGACCAGATTGTAAAGGACAAATAAGAGGTGAGACCCTGTTTAAGTGTTTCTGGGTGATGTCACCGCATTCCCAGACTCTGTGGATTAAACAACAGACACTCATTCTCACAGCTCTGGAGTATGGGATGTCTGAGGTCCAGGCGCAGGCAGATGTGGTATCTGGAGAGCGCCCACGTCCTTGCCCGTCCTTTCCTTGTCACCTCATATGGGGCCCAGAGGCAGGGAGCTTTCCTAGTCCTGGTGTATAAGGTCCCTGATCCTATCATGAGGCTGCACCTCCTGACCTAAGTGCTCCCCTAAGGCCCCACCACATCCTCCCATCACATGGACGTTAGGTTCCAAAACAGGGATGTAGAGGTCACACACAGTGAGCTGATATCAGCACCTGAAGGATCCATGAGTTATTCCCTGCAGGTGGAAAGTTCTCCTCCACCTTTGTTCTCTCAGTTCTCGTAATAGTTTAGTTTAATTGGACATCACACCATATCTTTGAGTGTCACCTGCTGCCACCTGTGATCACCAGTCCTCCCCACCACATCCATGGGAAATGCAGCAGGAACCATTGAATTCCCTCCTTTGATGCAGGTGGGACACTGACTCCACACAAGCCCCTCCTGGGGGAGGATCTCGTCCGTACCACTGACCCACAACACACACCACAAGCTAGTGTCCTTCCAAAATCCAAGCACTTATGATGTGCTGAGAGGCCTGCCCTGCTCTCAACAGACACAATGATGAAGGTGATAAAGGTTTGTACTCTCATTTCTGTGTGTGATGTGGGGGGGCTCTTCAGACTACACATCCTCACAATGTACTTCTGGGGTCCCTTGCTTTCCCAGATTCACACTGATATCGATTCTGTGAGAGTGGTTCAAGACTGAAGTCACACCTGCACTCCGTCTTCTCTCCGTTTGATTTTTGAGCCGTTTGTAGTGTCATGACCAGCATGAACTTTATGTTGTTTCTAAAATCCTTGCATATTAGAAACGAGGAATACCCACGCTTTGCAACAACGTGGATGGAACTGGAGGGTATTATGGTGAGTGAAGTAAGTCAATGGGAAAATGACAAACATATGTTTGCATTTATTCAGGGAATGTAAAAAATCGAGAAAGGGAAAAAATGAGAAAGGAAGGAAAATGAGCAGGAAATGGCAGGGAAGGATACAGAACACGAGAGAATCCTTACTCTGGGAAATGAACAAGTGGAGTGGAAGGGGAGGTTGGCAGAGGGTTGGGGTGACTGGGTGACAAGCAGTGAGGGAGCCGATGGCAGGATAAGCACTGGGTGTTATGGTATATGTTGGCAAATTGAAATCCAATAAAAATATACAAAATAAAATAAAATCATTGCACAGTGAGCTGGGTGGTTGTTTCATGTTCCATGTATGCAGCTGGGACTCTTCTAAAGGAGAAGTTGTGGTAAATGAGATATGGGTAATAAACTGGTATTAACTGACAGTAGTAAGGAATTTTAAGCAGATTTGTACTTGAGCATATGAGAAGAGTTGTTGACTAAAACCAACCAAATTTCCAAATCAGAAACTGAAGAACGAATAAGCAAAGCAAGAGGCACTGTCATTTTTGACGTTGGAATATTTCTCTTTCTATGACAACAAAGTGTGTAAGTTAGAGACTGAATAAGTAAGCACAGAATCCTGTGCCCAGAGGGACTCCCTTGGGGAAACTGCTCCATGGAGAGGAAGCCCAGACCCTGACAGGAAACCTGCCCAGAACCTCCATCTGCACCTGCTCCTGGGCCTTCAAGACAGAAGTGGTGAGGAGTGCGCACCCCCTGGTGGTCCCGATCCCCTTCCACAGGGAGGTTTGTGTCTGGGCTCACACTGAGGTCGCCTCACTGTGTCTGCACAGTAATACACGGCCGTGTCCTCGGCTCTCAGGCTGTTCATCTGCAGATACAGCGTGTTCTTGGCGTTGTCTCTGGAGATGGTGAATCGGCCCTTCACAGCGTCTGCGTAGCTTGTGCTACTTCCATCACTGTAAATCCCTGCGACCCACTGCAGCCCCTTCCCTGGAGCCTGGCGGACCCAGCTCATGGCATTAGCTACTGAAGGTGAATCCAGAGGCCACACAGGAGAGTCTCAGGGACCCCCCAGGCTTCACCAGGTCTCCCCCAGACTCCACCAGCTGCACCTCACCCTGGACACCTGCAGACACAAGACATCCTGGTCAGGAAACTGTCCCACATCCTGTTTCTCTCACTCACCTCCACTCACCAACTCAGGGTATCTTGTTCTCCATGAATTACCTTTTAAAATAGCAACAAGGAAAACCCAGCAGAGCACAGACTCCATGGTGGTTTGTCTGTGTTGTGTCCTGAGCACTGAATGGGGTCACCTGGGATCCTGGGGCTGGAACTCCTCTCCCAGCTCAGGGTCGGGGTTGGGCACCTGCCTTTGGCCCAGGGCGCGATCCTAGAGACCCGAGTTCGAATCCCACATCAGGCACCCGGTGCATGGAGCCTGCTTCTCCCTTTGCCTGTGTCTCTGCCTCTCTCTCTCTCTCTCTCTCTCTCTCTCTCT
>NW_026574540.1:0-2660 GCF_905146905.1 Nyctereutes procyonoides | reverse complement strand
TTTTTTTTAATTTTATAAATTAATTTTATTGGTGTTCAATTTACCAACATACAGAATAACACCCAGTGCTCATCCCGTCAAGTGTCCCCCTCCGTGCCCGTCACCCATTCACCCCCACCCCCCGCCCTCCTCCCCCTCCACCACCCCTAGTTCATTTCCCAGAGTTAGAAGTCTTTATGTTCTGTCTCCCTTTCTGATATTTCTCACACATTTCTTCTCCCTTCCCTTATATTCCCTTTCACTATTATTCATATTCCCCAAATGAATGAGAACATACACTGTTTGTCCTTCTCCGGTTACTGTGGCCAAGTTCAAAAAGGGTGTTGCCTGAGTTCTCCTCTGGGATTTTGATGGAATCTTGTCTCACATTTAGATCTTTCATCTATTTTGAGTTTACCTTTGTGTATGGTGCAAGAGAGTGGTCTAGTTTCATTCTTCTGCATGTGGATGTCCAATTTTCCCAGCACCATTTATTGAAGAGACTGTCTTTCTTCCAGTGGATCGTCTTTCCTCCTTTATCGTATATTAGTTGAGCATAAAGTTCAGGGTCCACTTCTGGGTTCTCTGTTCTGTTCCATTGATCTATATGTCTGTTTTTGTGCCAGTACCACACTGTCTTGATGAACACAGCTTTGTAGTACAACCTGAAATCTGGCATTGTGATGCCCCCAGCTATGGTTTTCTTTTTTTAAAATTCCCCTGGCTGTTTGGGGTCTTTTCTGATTCCACACAAATCTTAAAATAATTTGTTCTAAGTCTCTGAAGAAAGTCCATGGTATTTTGATAGGGATTGCATTATACGTGTAAATTGCCCTGGGTAACATTGACATTTTCACAATATTAATTCTGCCAATCCATGAGCATGGAATATTTTTCCATCTCTTTGTGTCTTCCTCAATTTCTTTCAGAAGTGTTCTATAGTTTTTAGGGTATATTTTGAGAACCATTTGAATGGTAAATGGTTCTCCAACCTTTTATTTTCAGGTTGTAGGTGTCCTTCTGTCTAAAATGAGTCTCTTGTAGACAGCAAATAGATGGGTCCTGCTTTTTTATCCAGTCTGAAACCCTGCGCCTTTTGATGGGGTCATTAAGCCCATTCACGTTCAGAGTTACTATTGACAGATATGAGTTTAGTGTCATCATGATATCTATTTAGTCCTTGTTTTTGTGGATTGTTCCACTGAACTTCTTCTTAAAGGGGAGTTTTAAGAGTCCCCCTTAAAATTTCTTGCAGAGCTGGTTTGGAGGTCACATATTCTTTCAGTTCCTGCCTGTCTTGGAAGCTCTTTATCTCTCCTTCCATTTTGAATGAGAGCCTTGCTGGATAAAGTATTCTTGGTTGCATGTTCTTCTCATTTAGGACCCTGAATATATCCTGCCAGCCCTTTCTGGCCTGCCACGTCTCTGTGGAGAGGTCTGCTGTTACCCTAATATTCCTCCCCATGAAAGTCAGGGACTTCTTGTCTCTTGCTGCTTTAAGGATCTTCTCTTTATCTTTGGAATTTGCAAGCTTCACTATTAGATGTCGAGGTGTTGAACGGTTTTTATTGATTTTAGGGGGAGATCTCTCTATTTCCTGGATCTGAATGCCTGTTTCCCTTCCCAGATTGGGAAAGTTTTCAGCTAGGATTTGTTCAAATACATATTCTGGCCCTCTGTCCCTTTCGGCGCCCTCGGGAACCCCAATTAAGCGTAGGTTTTTCTTCCTTAGGTTGTCATTAATTTCCCTTAATCTGTCTTCATGGTCCTTTAATTGATTGTCTCTTTTTTCCTCAGTTTCCCTCTTTGCCATTAACTTGTCTTCTATGTCACTCACTCGTTCTTCCACCTCGTTAACCCTCGTCGTTTGGACTTCTAGTTTGGATTGCATCGCATTCAATTGATTTTTAATCTCTGCCTGATTGGATCTAAATTCTGCAGTCATGAAGTCTCGTGAGTCCTTAATGCTTTTTTCTAGAGCCACCAGTAGCTGTATAATGGTGCTTCTGAATTGGCTTTCTGACATTGAAGTGTAATCCAGATTTTGTAGCTCTGTGGGAAAGAGGGCTGTTTCTGATTCTTTCTTTTGAGGTGAGGTTTTCCTTCTAGTCATTTTGCTCAGTGCAGAGTGGCCAAAAACAAGTTGTATTGGAACACGGGGGAGTATCACTGGTCCGTCCAGCTGGTCTTCTGGGGGAGGGGCCTGCTGTGCTGATTTTCAGGTGTTAGCACTTGGGGGAGCTGCTCTGCCCCTGCCTGCTGCAGGGCTCAGCGGGGGTTGCTTACCCTGTTGGGCCCCAGGAGGAACAGCCGCAGTTGCTATGGCAACTCTGGAAGCCTGGATTCAGCCTCCGCAGGAACTATGGGGCTCTGGCTCTCAGCTCTCCGTCCGCAGGGCCTGGAGGCTCTGGGGCGGGGCCGCTGATCTGCTCAGCTCGGGGCAGGAGCGTCCTTGCTGTCCTGGGCCCTCCCGGCCTCTGCCTGTCCCGGGGGAGGCCGGATCCTGGGCTGTGTCCCGGCGCCCTGTGCTCCGGGGCCTCCGCTGTTGGACTCGCGCTCCCGCCCCGCAGCCCCCTCCGCGGAGCCGCCGCCCGAGCCCCTCCGAGCTGCTCCGGTCCCGCCGTGCGCGCTGCAGCCCTTAGGGAGCTCGGAGCACTCTCCCGGGGCGCAGGTGTCTGTCC
>NW_026574539.1:0-587 GCF_905146905.1 Nyctereutes procyonoides | reverse complement strand
GTGGTTAGAGACCACAGCATCTTTCTTTTTTTAAATTTTTTTTTATTTATTTATGATAGTCACACACACAGAGAGAGAGAGGCAGAGACACAGGCAGAGGGAGAAGCAGGCTCCATGCACCAGGAGCCCAATGTGGGATTCGATCCCAGTCTCCAGGATCACGCCCTGGGCAAAAGGCAGGCGCCGAAACGCTGCACCACCCAGGGATCCCCTATATGCATTTTTTAATTAAAAATTTTTTTTAAGATTTATTTCTTTATTAGAGAAAGAGAGTGAAAGACATAGAGTGCAAACTGGGGAGAGGGATGAGATGAGAGAGAAAATCTCTAGGGATTCCCTGCTGAGCTGGAGCCCAGAATGGGGCAAAAGTGATGAAAATAAATTTATATATTCATTAACAAGCAAAAATGTATACAGTATATACTTGCAGCATGTCTAGGTATTTTTTACTTAATTTATTGCCTGTACATTTAAATGAACCAGATCCAAGGCCACTTGTTTCCTCCTAAACGATGTTGCTATAAATGCCACTTTCTGAAAAACCCAATTAGTTCATGCACATGCACGCAAACACACATTTACAAAAA
>NW_026574538.1:0-2647 GCF_905146905.1 Nyctereutes procyonoides | reverse complement strand
TGTTATAAGCATTCATTATTTTCTACTCATTCGTCAAATTTTTTTTATTTTTTTATTTTTTAATAAATTAATTTTTATTGGTGTTCGATTTACCAACATACAGAATAACACCCAGGGCTCATCCCGTCAAGTGTCCCCCTCAGTGCCCGTCACCCATTCACCCCAACCCCCGCCCTCCTCCCCCTCCACCACCCCTAGTTCATTTCCCAGAGTTAGAATTCTTTATGTTCTGTCTCCCTTTCTGATATTTCCCACACATTTCTTCTCCCTTCCCTTATATTCCCTTTCACTATTATTCATATTCCCCAAATGAATGATGTTTGTCCTTCTCCGATTGACTTATTTCACTCAGCATAATACCCTCCAGTTCCATCCACGTTGAAGCAAATGGTGGGTATTTGTTGTTTCTAATGGCTGAGGAATATTCCATTGTATACATAAACCACATCTTCTTTATCCATTATCTTTTGATGGACACCGAGGTTCCTTCCACAGTTTGGCTATTGTGCACATTGCTGCTAGAAACATCAGGGAACAGGTGTCCCGGCGTTCCATTGCATCTGTATCTTTGGGGTAAATCCCCAGAAGTGCAATTGCTGGGTCATACAGCAGGTCTATTTTTAACTCTTTGAGGACCCTCAACACAGTTTTCCAGAGTGGCTGCACCAGTTCACATTCCCACCAACAGTGTAAGAGGGTTCCCTTTTCTCCACATCCTCTCCAACATTTGTGGTTTCCTCCCTTGTTCATTTCCCCCATTCTCACTGGTGTGAGGTGGTAACTCATTGTGGTTTTGATTTGTATTTCCCTAATGGCAAGTGATGCAGAGCATTTTCTCATGTGCATGTTGGCCATGTCTATGTCTTCCTCTGTGAGATTTCTGTTCATGTCTTTTGCCCATTTCATGATTGGATTGTTTGTTTCTTTGCTGTTGAGTTTAATAAGTACTTTAAAGATTTTGGAAACTAGCCCTTTATCTGATAAAACCTCCCAAGACACAAGAGTCCAGGGCCAGATGGCTTCCCAGGGGAATTCTATCAAATGTTTAAAGAAGAAATCATACCTATTCTACTAAAGCTGTTTGGAAAGATAGAAAGAGATGGAGTACTTCCAAATTCATTCTATGAGTCCAGCATCACCTTAATTCCAAAACCAGACAAAAACCCCACCAAAAAGGAGAATTACAGACCAATATCCCTGATGAACATGGATACAAAAATTCTCAACAAGATACTAGCCAATAGGATCCAACAACACATTAAGAAAATTATTCACCATGACCAAGTAGGATTTATCCCCGGGACACAAGGCTGGTTCAACACTCGTAACACAATCAATGTGATCCATCATATCAGCAAGAGAAAAACCAAGAACCATATGATCCTCTCATTAGATGCAGAGAAAGCATTTGACAAAATACAGCATCCATTCCTGATCCAAACTCTTCAGAGTGTAGGGATAGAGGGAACTTTCCTCGACATCTTAAAAGCCATCTATGAAAAGCCCACAGCAAATATCATTCTCAGTGGGGAAGCACTGGGAGCCTTTCTCCTAAGATCAGGAACAAGACAGGGATGTCCACTCTCACCACTGCTATTCAACATAGTATTGGAAGTCCTAGCCTCAGCAATCAGACAACAAAAAGACATTAAAGGCATTCAAATTGGCAAAGAAGAAGTCACACTCTCCCTCTTCGCCAATGACATGATACTCTACATAGAAAACCCAAAAGCCTCCACCCCAAGATTGCTAGAACTCATACAGCAGTTTGGTAGTGTGGCAGGATACAAAATCAATGCCCAGAAATCAATGGCATTCCTATACACTAACAATGAGACTGAAGAAAGAGAAATTAAGGAGTCAATCCCATTTACAATTGCACCCAAAAGCATAAGATACCTAGGAATAAACCTAACTAAAGAGGTAAAGGATCTATACCCTAAAAACTATAGAACACTTCTGAAAGAAATTGAGGAAGACACAAAGAGATGGAAAAATATTCCATGCTCATGGATTGGCAGGATTAATATTGTGAAAATGTCCATGTTACCCAGGGCAATTTACACGTTTAATGCAATCCCTATCAAAATACCATGGACTTTCTTCAGAGACTTAGAACAAATTATTTTAAGATTTGTGTGGAATCAGAAAAGACCCTGAATAGCCAGGGGAATTTTAAAAAAGAAAACCATATCTGGGGGCATCACAATGCCAGATTTCAGGCTGTACTACAAAGCTGTGGTCATCAAGACAGTGTGGTACTGGCACAAAAACAGACACATAGATCAATGGAACAGAATAGAGAACCCAGAAGTGGACCCTGAACTTTATGTTCAACTAATATTCGATAAAGGAGGAAAGACGATCCACTGGAAGAAAGACAGTCTCTTCAATAAATGGTGCTGGGAAAATTGGACATCCAGATGCAGAAGAATGAAACTAGACCATTCTCTTACACCACACACAAAGATAAACTCAAAATGGATGAAAGATCTAAATGTGAGACAAGATTCCATCAAAATCCTAGAGGAGAACACAGGCAACACCCTTTTTGAACTTGGCCACAGTAACTTCTTGCAAGATACATCCACGAAAGCAAAAGAAACAAAAGCAAAAATGAACTATTGGGACTTCATCATTCTTCAAT
>NW_026574537.1:0-2609 GCF_905146905.1 Nyctereutes procyonoides | reverse complement strand
GAGTGCGTATGATTGAGTGCGAGTGCGAGTTGAGTGCGAGTGTGAGTGCGAGTGCGAGTGTGAGTGTGAGTGCGAGTGCCTGTGCGAGTGTGAGTGTGAGTGCGAGTGCGAGTGTGAGTGCGAGTGTAGGTGTGAGTGCGAGTGCAATTTTTTTATTTTATTTTTTTTGTTTTTTGTTTTTTTGTTTTTTGTTTTTTTGTTTTTTTTTTTTTTTGTTTTTTTTTGCGAGTGCGATTTTGAGTGCGAGTGCGAGATCGAGTGTGCGAGTGTGAGTGCGAGTTTGAGTGTTAGTGCGAGTGAGAGTGCGAGTGCGAGCAGGTGCAGTGTGATTTGAGCGCGAGTGCTGTGATCGAGTTGAGTGCGAGTGTGAGTGTGAGTGCGAGTGTGAGTGTGTGACTAGTGCGAGTGAGAGTGTGAGTGCGATTGAGTGCGAGTTCGAGTGCGAGTGTGCGAGTGCGAGATGTGAGTTATTGAATTGATAGTGCGAGTGTGAGTGCGAGTGCGAGTGTGAGTGCGAGTGCGATGCATGAGTGCGAGTTTGAGTTTGAGTGCGAGTGCGTGAGTTCGAGTGCGAGTGCGAGGTGTGAGTGCGAGTGCAATTTGTTTTATTTTTATTTTTTTGTTTTTTTGTTTTTTTTGTTTTTTATTTTTTTTCTTTCTTTTTTTTGTTTTTTTTTGCGAGTGCGATTTTGAGTGCGAGTGCGAGTGTGTGAGTGCGAGTGCAATTTTTTTTATTTTTTATTTTTTTTGTTTTTTTTTTGTTTTTTTTGGGGGGATTTTTTGTTTTTTTTGTTTTTTTGCGAGTGCGATTTTGAGTGCGAGTGCGAGTTCGAGTGCGAGTGTGAGTGCGAGTGCGAGTGTGAGTGTGAGTGCGAGTGCCTGTGGGAGTGTGAGGGTGAGTGCGAGTGCGAGCGTGAGTGCGAGTGTAGGTGTGAGTGCGAGTGCAATTTTTTTATTTTTTTATTTTTTATTTTTTTTTGTTTTTTTTTTTGTTTTTTTGCGAGTGCGATTTTGAGTGCGAGGGCGAGTTCGAGTGCGAGTGTGAGTGTGAGTGCGAGTGTGAGTGTGAGTGCGAGCAAGAGTGCAAGTTTGAGTTTTAGTGCGAGTGCGTGAGTTCGAGTGTGAGTGCGAGTGTGAGTGCGAGTGCGAGTGTGAGTGCGAGTGTGAGCGTGAGTGCAATTTTTTTATTTTTTTATTATTTTTGTTTTTTTGTTTTTTTGTTTTTTGTTTTTTTTTTTTGCTTTTTTGTTTTTTGCGAGTGCGATTTTGAGTGCGAGTGCGAGTTCGAGTGCTAGTGTGAGTGCGAGTGTGAGTGTGAGTGCGAGTGCCGGTGCGAGTGTGAGGTTGAGTGCGAGTGCGAGCGTGAGTGCGAGTTCGAGTGCAGGTTTGAGTGCGAGTGTGAGTGAGTGCGAGTGCCTGTGTGTGTGTGAGGGTGAGTGCGAGTGCGAGCGTGAGTGTGAGAGCGAGTGTGAATGCGAGTGTGAGTGCGAGTGCAATTTTTCTTTTTTTTATTTTTTTTGTTTTTTTGTTTTTTTTTTTGTTTTTTGTTTTTTTTTGCTTTTTTGTTTTTTTGCGAGTGCGATTTTCAGTGCGAGTGCGAGTGTGAGTGCGAGTTCGAGTGTGAGGGCAAGTGGGAGTTTGAGTGCGATTGCGAGTGCGAGAGTGAGTATGAATGCTACTGCGAGTGTGAGTGCGAGTGCGAGTGTGAGTGCGAGTGCGAGCAAGTGTGCAAGTTTGAGTTTGAGTGCGAGTGCGTGAGTTCGAGTGGGAGTGCGAGTGTGAGTGTGAGTGCGAGTGTGAGTGCGAGTGCAGGTGTGAGTGCGAGTGCGATTGCGAGTGTGAGTGCGAGTGCAGTTTTTTTTAATTTTTAATTTTTTTGTTTTTTTTTTGTTTTTTTTGTTTTTTTTTATTTTTTTGCGAGTGCGATTTTGAGTGCGAGTTCGAGTGCGAGTGTGAGTGCGAGTGCGAGTGTGAGTGTGAGTGCGAGTGCCTGTGCGAGTGTGAGGGTGAGTGCGATTGTGAGCGGGAGTGCGAGTGTAGGTGTGAGAGCGAGTGCAATTTTTTTTATTTATTTATTTTTTTTTTGATTTTTTTTGTTTTTTGTTTTTTGTTTTTTTACAAGTGCGATTTTGAGTGTGAGTGCGAGTTCGAGTGCGAGTGTGAGTGTGAGTGCGAGTGCCTGTGCGAGTGTGAGGTTGAGTGCGTGTGCGAGCGTGAGTGCGAGTGCAGGTGTGACTGCGAGTGCAATTTTTTTTATTTTTTTATTTATTTTGTTTTTTTCGTTTTTTGTTTTTTTTTTGTTTTTTTGTTTTTTTTTTGCGAGTGCGAATTTGAGTGGGAGTGCGAGATCGAGTGCGTGGGTGAGTGCGAGTGAGAGAGTGAATGCGAGTGCGAGTGTGAGTGCGATTTCGAGTGAGGGCAAGTGGGAGTTTGAGTGCGATTGCGAGTGCGAGAGTATGAATGCTAGTGCGAGTGTGAGTGCGAGTGCGAGTGTGAGTGCGAGTGCGAGAAAGAGTGAAAGTTTGAGTTTGACTGCGAGTGCGTGAGTTCGAGTGGGAGTGCGAGTGTGTGTGTGAGTGCGAGTGTGAGTGCGAGTGTGAGCGTGAGTG
>NW_026574536.1:0-2608 GCF_905146905.1 Nyctereutes procyonoides | reverse complement strand
TTGGGGTTTGGGGTGCAATTGTAAATGTGATTGATTCCTTAATTCCTCTTTCTTCTGTATTATTGTTAATGTATAGAAATGTAACTGTTGGGCAGCCCGAGTGGCTCAGTAGTTTAGCGCTACCTTCATCCCAGGGTGTGATCCTGGAGACCCGGGATTGAGTTCCATATCAGGCTCCCTGCATGGAGCCTACTTCTCCCTCGGCCTATGTCTCTGCTTCTCTCTCTCTCTGTGTCGCTCATGAATAAATAAATAAAATGTTAAAAAAAAAAGAAATGCAACTGTTTTCTGTACATTCCATATCCTGCCACTTTGCTGAATTCCTATATGAGTTCTAATAATTTGAGGTGGAGTCTTTTGGATTTTCCACAGAGTATCATGTTATCTGCAAAGAGAGAGAGGGTTTGATTTCTTCTGCCGAATCAGATGTCTTTTATTTATTTTTGTTATCTGATTGCTGAGACTAGGACTTCTGGTACTAGGTTGAACAACATCCTTGTCATGTTCATGACCTTAGGTGAAAATCTCTCAGTTTTCCCCATTGAGAATGATATTCACTGTGGGGTTTTCATAGATGGCTTTTATGATATTGAAGTATGTTCCACTCTCCCTACACTGTGAGAAGGAAAATATATATAGATAGATAGATAGATAGATAGATAGATAGATAGATTTATATTAAAAATCAAGAAAGGATGCTGTACTTTGTTAAATACTTCCTTCTGCATCTATTGAGAGGATCATACAGTTCTTGTCCTTTCTTTTATTAATGTAGTGTATAACAATGGTTGATTTGCAGATGTTGAATTACCCTTGCAGCCCAGGAATAATCCCACTTGGTCATGGTGAATAATCCTTTTAATGTACTATTGGATCCTATTGGCTAGTATCTCGATAAGAATTTTGACACCCAGGGCAGCCTCCCTGGCCCAGCGTGTGCTCCTGGGGTCCCAGAATTGAGTTCCATGTCGGGCTCCCTGCATGGAGCCTGCTTCTCCCTCTGCCTGTGTCTCTACCTCTCTCTCTCTCTGTGTGTCTGTCATGAATAAATAAATAAAATCTAAAAAAAAAAAAGAATTTTGACTTCCATGTTCATCAGGGTTATTGGTCTGTAATTCTTTTTGATGGGGTCTTTATCTGATTTTGGGATCAAGGGAATGAATGCTGGCCTCATAGAAAGAGTTTGGAAGTTTTCCTCCCATTTCTATTTCTTGAAAAAGCTTCAGGAGAATAGTTATTAATTCTTCTTTAGATATTCGGTAGACTTTCCCTGAGAAGTTATCTGGCCATGGACTCTTGTTTGTTGGGAGATTTTGGAATACTGCTTCAATTTCTTTGCTGGCTACAGGTCTGTTCAAGTTTTCTATTTATTCCTGTTTCAGTTTTGGTAGCTTATACATCTCAAGGAATGCATCCATTTCTTCCAGATTGCCCAATTTGTTGGCATATAGATGCCCATATGTTCTCAGAATTTTTTGAATTTCTTTGATATTGGTTGTGATCTTTCCTCTATCATTCATGATTTTATTTATTTGGGTCCTTTCTCTTTTCTTTTTGATGAGTCTGCTTAGATAATCTGTCCATTGCTGTGAGTGGGGTGTTAAAGTCCCCTACCATTATTGTATTATTATCAATGTGTTTCTTTAATTTTGTTATTAATTGGCTGCTTACATGTTAGGGGCATAAATATTGCATGTTAGGGGCAATATAATTGTTAAATCTTGTTGGATATACCCTTTAATTATGATATAGTATCCTCCAAACCCATCTCTTATTACAGCCTTTGGTTTAAAATCTAATTTGTCAGATATCAGGATTGCCACCCAGCTTTCTTTTGATGTCCATTACCATGATAAATGGTTTCCCATTCCCTCACTTTAAATCTAGAGGTGTCTTTGGGTCTAAAATGAGTCCCTTGCAGACAGCATATTGATGGATCTTGTGTTTTTATCTAATCTGATATCCTGTGTCTTTTGACTGGGGCATTTAACCCATTTACACTCAGAATAACTATTGAAGAATATGGATTTAATGCCATTGTATTACCTATAAAGTCATTGTTTCTGTATACTTTCTCTGTTCCTGTCTGGTTTATGTTACTGTTGGGCTTTGTCTTCATTTAAAGGATCTCTTTTAATATATATTGAAGGGCCATTTTAATTATCACATTTTTTTTTATTTTCTGTTTGTCCTGAAAGCTTTTTATCTCTCCTATTTTTTTAAAGATTTTATTTATTTATTCATGAGATACAGAGAGAGACAGAGAGAGAGAGAGAAGCAGAGACACAGGCAGAGGGAGAAGCAGGCTCCATGCAGGGAGCCTGACGTGGGACTTGATCTTGATCCTGGATCTCCAGGATCAGGTCCTGGGCTGAAGGCGGCACTAAACCTCTGAGCCACCCAGGCTGCATTTTTTTCTCATTTAACACCCTGAATATATCATGCCAGTCCTTCCTGGCCTGCCAGGTCTCTCTGGATAGGTTCACTGCCAGTCTAATATTTCTATCCTTTTAGGTATGGACTTCTTGTTCTGAGCTGCCATCAGAATTTTCTCTTTGTCTCTGAGATTTGTAAGTTTCCTTATTATATGTCAGGGTGTTGACCTATT
>NW_026574535.1:0-2602 GCF_905146905.1 Nyctereutes procyonoides | reverse complement strand
ATTTCTAGTACCAAAACAGGCGGCAGGAAGCCATTAAGTAAAAAATAGGATAAACAGTCTAGCAGCTTCCTGAAAAATGTATGAAAAAATCAAATCTTTTTAATAATAGGGGAAATCCTTAAAAACTGAAAAATAAAAGTCACTCACAGTAGGAAGCAATATGTAAAGACAGATGTGACTTTTCCGTTTTGCTTCAAAAGAGCATTTAAGAGTTACATAACTCCTTGGATAACAAGAATTGTAAGAAAAAGCTGGATTGAAAGCTGTGACAGATGTTATCACAAAATAAATACCTAAATTATTCTTTTTCCCAACAGAATGAGTAGTAGGAAGAAGAGGAATCATGTTTCTTTATACTACCTGGGGATACGTATCTCAGTGACATTTTTAAAAACAGGTTTAAGTATAACATTTAAAAGGGGAATGCCGGATCAATAGTGACAGCAGGGATTCAGGAGGTAAAATATAACTGAGAAGCTATGATTTTTCCCCCTGGGGCTTTTTTTTTTTAGTTCAACTCTTGCTTATTTAAATAGACACTAATTATGCTCTCAACTTTGAATTTCAATATACTAAAAAAAAGATGACTAGTGATGTATTTTGAAAAGAACAAAACTTAAAGTCTCAGAATAAAAATATATTTGGTCTGGCAACACATAGTTGATAGCAAAAGTCCACATTATTATATAAGTAATTTTAACATCTCCGTGCTGTGTTCTGTGGTCAGATTGTGGGTTTTTTTCTTCCTTTCTTTTAATTCTGATCTGTCCCCTCTACCATCATACTGGGCCAAAGGAGCTGGTTTTGTTCCATATAATAACCTAACCCACTCTATCAAGAGTCCCAGGCACATATCCAACAATTCCAAGAACAAGTCTGTTTATTAGTATTCAAATCATTTAAATCACTTCAAATAACATTATTTGAGCATCCATATGCCAGGCAATTCAGTTGTTGCTCAAGATATAAAAATCAATAAATATGACCACTTCCAAAAACAGACAAATATTTATTCACATAATTATCAAGACAATTAAAAATCATTAGGCAATTTTGCAATATTCTGCTTCATTTTAGTTCTGCAAAACTGTTCAGGGTGTTTTTGTTTTGTGTGTGTGTGTGTGTGTAGGTATTTGATCCCCAGACATATGATCCCCATCACCACCATTTATGACTCAGCACATGCTGCCATGTCTCCCTGAAACTCATTTCCTTCTCTCTAAAACAGAGTAGTCATGATTCCTCATGAATTGTTGAGGGAGCACGTGAAAAAAAAATATATGTACCCATGCCTAAACTGTAAGAAATATTCAATAAACATTAGTTATTATATTTTGACTATAATTAGCTATTTGAATAAATCAAATTTTCTGGAATCATATAATTTCAGAGTCCATGTATTTTAACAGTTTCTTCATAGTGTTCAGGTAAAATGGGTACCCTAGGCAATAAATCATTGAGAATACCAAAAATAAAACCCAGGATTCTTCATCCCAAGATTTTTAATTTAGATTTTCATTTAGTTACTTAACCTAAGCCTATATCCTCATCTCTTTCTTCCCTAGAGTGCTTATATATTTTTAGTTTGGTTGTCTACAGTTTAGACTGCGTAGATTGCCCAAGTTTTTTTATAAATATTTCTAGCAGAAGCAGGACAAGAATTTAGATCCTGATTAATTTCTGTTTGGTAGCTAGTACAAGCTTTAAGTAACTACCTGCTTACCTGCCTAAGTATAAATATAAAAAAGTTTATCTTGCCAGTCAAAACCACCACAGCAATGAGAACTATGTTGCATCTTAAAGAGCATTTATATTTGTTTCTTTAAAAAAACATATAGACTTGTTTTCTAGTTACTGTGACAAAGACAAAGGCATAAAACTTCTATTAGTGACATTAACTTAATGTGTAAGAGTCAGGAGGAAAATTTGGGTTATCAGGGTGAATATTTCACTATCACTACCAACACAAGTAGAATTCACACACCTTCCCTTAGGTGTGACCATTCTTCGATAACATTTTAAAAGTACCATATATTCCTGTAAGATATATGTTTTAAGGAAAATAAGTACTATGCTAACACAGAAAAAGAGTGACCTGTGAACAGTAGGTCGAAAGAAATTATGATGCTCAAGCAACACAGAAGCCAACAATGGTGGAGCCTCCCCGAAATACTCAATCCCCTTCAACACATACATGAAATGGATATTTTCTCTTAAACCAAACTGATATTTCCCTTTCCTGTCTCTCATCGTGAGAGCTTTATTTCAAATGTTCATTATGTCCTAGTTAGAGTATTACCAGGAGTCAACCTGCTTCAGTCTCTTCTTACTGTAGGCTGTCCTTCATCATTTTACCACTGTCAACATCACACTTTCATTTTAATGTTTTGAAGATTTTATTTATGTATTATTTATTTATTTGAGAGAGAGAGAGAGAGAGAGAGAGAGAGAGAGAGCATTAGAGAACACAAGTGGAGAGAAGAGTAGAGGGAGAGGGAGCAGTAGACTCCCAGCTGAGCAGGGAGCCCAGGGCGGGACTCAGTCCTAGGATCCCAGGATCATGACCTGAGCCAAGAGCAGATGCTTAACTGACTGAGTCACC
>NW_026574534.1:0-2597 GCF_905146905.1 Nyctereutes procyonoides | reverse complement strand
ATAAAAAACACAAAGAAACAGGTAAATGTCAGCCATTACCAGGAGAAAAAGGTCAGCTACCACAACAAACACAGAGATAATAAAAATGTAAAATTAGAAAACTAAGATCTTAAAAGATAAAGATAGACTAAAATGATAGATAGGCTTTGAAAGAAAATATGAACGTAATGAGAGAGAAATGGAAAAAGACCCAAATAGAAATTGTTGAGCTGCAAAATACAGTGTCATAAATGACAAACTTTCTAGATGGGATTAAAAGAGATGAACCCTGCAGGAAAGAAAAATCAGTGAATTTGATGACATACCAATATAAATTACACATTATCCAAAGTAAAGCTCAGGGAGTAAAGTGTCTGAAAAAAAATGAACATGAGCCTCAGTGACAATACAAAGCAGTCTAAAAATATGAGCCAATAAGAGTCTCAGAAAGAGAAGAGAGAGGGGGGAATCATAAAAATATTTGAATAAAAAAAGGTTAAAGTTTTCTCTTTTTTTAAAGATCTTATTTATTTATTTGAAAGAGAAAGAGCATGCACAAGCAAAGGGAGGAGAAGAAGGAGAAAGAGAGGAAGAGAGAGAAGCAGACTCCCCGTTGAGCAGGGAGCCCGAGATAAGGCTTGATTCCAGGACTCCGAGATCATGACTTGAGCTGAAGTCAGATGCTTAACTCATTAAGCCACACAAGAACCCTCAGAGTTTCAAAAGTAAACATTGTTCAATTTGGAATTCTATATCCAGCAAAGAGATCCTTGGAAAATAAAGGTGAAATAAAGACATTTTCAGAGACACAAATGTTGAAAGGAATTTGTCACCAACAGATCTATTTGAGAAGAAAGATAAAAGATTTCTCAGGCAGTGCATGCCAAGAAGTGATTATGATGATTGGTCATGGAATGTAAGCCAAGTAAGGGAAAGAGTAATGTCAAAGGGACAGGGTAAAGGTGAGTAATCAATAGGTTGGTTGTCTAGACTGTGTCATGAAAATGTTGAAACTGAAGATTTTTCTTTTTACTGAGGTAAAAAAAAAAATAGGGCTACCAAAAAATAGAACGTGTGAAATTAAAAAACATTGAAGTATATGTAGTTATTGGTAATTATGAGTTCAAGGGAAGGACCAGTGGAGTGGAATTTCTGTAAAATATGGTTGTTTGGAGAAATGATACATAATAGAGATACAATCACCAAGATGCCATTTAACCACCATGACAGAAAAGAAGGTCTTACATCTTTTTCCCTTCTGGTACTTCATTCTGGTCATCATCTCAAACCTTATCTCTACTCACTGTCTCAGGCTCAAGAGCAGTGGTGGGCCATCTTGAGTTATGACTTTATGGTAACTACTTTCAAGTGAGCGATATGTTTGACAAAGTAATATAAGAACAGAATTATGTATCATTTAACTGAAAAAAAATGTTAAAATAAAATTAAAAATTCAGAGAGAGGGGGAACCAGAGATGGAAACAGCCTTTAAAAGCTCTTTGGGGGAAATTACATTTCCACTTAGACCTATAGGCTGTCACCCCAGCAAACCCTTGGCCAACCATTTAAACATCCTGTCACCAAGGACATGCTTGTCATTTTGACTAAGTGGTCCAGGGTGACTCCTCTTCAACTGCAGGTCACTGTGACTTTTTGTCTGAGAAATTGATGGGTTGCTAACATTGGCTGAAACAGGCAAATTCTGGGCTCATGTACAACTCTGTGAACTGCTGTTGAAATTCTCCACTTTCAGAACAATATCCTTAAACTTCCTCAGGGTTTTTGTATATTTTTTTCTAAGCTGAATAACAACATTATTCAGGAAGAATGAGGAAATCAATGGTGGGATGAGAAGAGGGAAGAACGAAAATACTTTAAGCACTACTTTAAAACTAATTTAAGAATAGGTTTCAAATTAATTATGTTAATCCATTATTCAAAGATTATGATTCTAATCCTCCTGAAAAAGATTTTTTTAACCACCAAGACAGAGTAAACTGAAAAATGACAGATGGGCTTCTGTCACAATTAGCTTACAATTAGTTCCTCCTGAAAGTGACCAGTCTAAATAATATCTTTTATTATAGAGACTGCTCAAGTTTAGTTTCTGCAGTGAATGGTATGAGTGTTCCAGTTTGCCCTGATCTCTCATTCTTCTGAGTGCCAACAATGAGCTTTACCCACCACACATAGTTAGGTACTTCTAGACTTACCCTGTATGGCTTTTTTTCTAATGATTTTGTTTTTATTTTTTTTTAATTTTTATTTATTTATGATAGTTACAGAGAGAAAGAGAGGCAGAGACACAGGCAGAGGGAGAAGCAGGCTCCATGCACCGGAAGCCTGATGTGGGATTTGATCCCGGGTCTCCAGGATCGCGCCCTGGGCCAAAGGCAGGCGCCAAACCGCTGCGCCACCCAGGGATCCCTGATTTTGTTTTTAAACTTGCTTCCTAATTGCATGAATTTTATCTGTGCAACTTGAAGCTGCTCTCCCTAAAAACACAACAGCATTTACCTCTAGCTGGGTATATGATGGTCATTACAATATATTTAATCCATCGATGAGAACCTTGTGATGGAGATCTGGCATTTGTTTCAGGTAGTAGATAGCTTACC
>NW_026574533.1:0-2588 GCF_905146905.1 Nyctereutes procyonoides | reverse complement strand
AAAATAGTAAAATAGCAAGATCATGCAAAATATAATAAAAATGTATTTAACCTATTTTTTCCCTCAGCCTACGTCAATTATATAGAAGTCCAAGATTTTGAACATGTTTTCAGGAAATTTTGAAACCTGAGATTATGGTTAAATGGAGTGTTTTTTTCAGTACTAGAAATAATCAAATGTTCTAGCTTGTAAAATTACCAATTCAAATTGGAAACCTTATCAAAACCATCAAACTCCATTTGGAAAATGCAAATCAGGAAACCTTAAGGTTGGTACCCACCAAAGTCACATAAGAGATTATCCTATAAATTCTGTGAAAACAGATGGAAGATGAAGAAGGTAAGATTAGGAAATATCACAAGAACAAAAAACCTCAGACTAACCTACTTATCTTTCACTGATACAAATTGTACTAGAGTGATACAGTAGCATTAATCCATAAATTTGGCTAAGAATTCGCTGAAGCATATTCTTTAATCTAGTACTAATTTAGGGGAATAATATCACTTTTAACAGTGACGTTACTGTCCTGTAACTACAATTACATTCAGAGAGTATTAAATATTGTGAGAGTTACTGCTGAAAAAGGAATATGATACTTCAAAGGAAGAAGATCAACTTCGATTGGAAGACTAGGTTGCCCTCAATATCCTGAGAAACACGAGACTTTGGGGGAAAAGCCTGCCCAGAATAGAATTCCTCACATTTATTAATAGCTTCGGAGGGAATTTCTCAGGAGAGAGGCAGGATCTACACAGAGAAGGCTGATTTGATGAAATTATAATTTTACAACCCCTGACAGGCGATTCCTAAAAAACATGCTCATTTAAAGACTACCCCATAGCTTTATTCAAATGGACCCAATGGGCCAATTCCCCTGGCTGGAAGGGTCAGCCCAAGACATTGTTCGCTGCTCGAATGCTTGGTGGAATGGGAGCCAGAGGAGTGGCTAAAGGACATGGCCCGTGTTATTCCACACCCTGTCCCATCTCAGCGAGGAAGAGTTTCATACAAAAGTGACCATCAACAGGTGGATCTCCCAGAGATGGCTTGGAAGGCTACATGGCAGATGGGCCAAGTCTGATTTTTTTATGTGGAGGACTCAAGTGTGATTATATTGATTGTGTCACCCGATCTTGCTGTATTTAAGAAGTGCTGGGATCCTACCTAGGACCCTCTCTGAAATCACAGATGGATGGGTACAGACTGGCTGCTGAGCACAAGATAATATTAGGAGACAGTGAAGATGATCCAGAAAGCAGAGTGAGAAAGATCAGGGATGCAAAAGGGTGGTGACATGAGCTGAGTGCTGGGTCCTTGCTGATCTGATCGCCCTGAGTATGAATAGGCCATGTGCTTAGTTCCAAAGACCTTCCTCACCTGGTAGGTGGGACACACTTTAAACCAAAGCAGATGGAATGTGGGATTATACTTTTTGAAGGTATCAGGTCAGCTCTTAAGGAGACAATTTGGCTTTTTTCCTATCTAAAGCAGAAGTGAAGCCTGATAACGTTCCTTGCTGTCTTCCCTTTGAACATGCATGCACATGCACATACAACCACACACAGTTATCCATACACACACAAGCACACATACTTCCTAGTCCATCCTTTCCCTGGCAGTGTAGGCTTTGGAGAATCCTTCCTTTTTGTGGGAATGTTAAGTCAAATGCCTAACTTCCATAGAGGCAGTCAAGCCCTTTCATTCATGAAATTATCAAATATCCCAAGGTCAGGTGACAGCAAAAGCTGTCACTGCTTCGCTTCCAGTCCGGGTTTTCATTTTCCTCTTCTTTCCTAGTTTTTGTGGCTGTCGCTAAGTTTCTTGTAACACATTTATAAAGAGATCTGTAATATTCTTTATTTTAAAAGATTTGTTTTACAGACAGAGCACGTGGAGCATGCAGGAGGTGGGGCTCAGAGAGAGGGAGAGAGAGAATCCTCAAGCAGATTCCCCACGGAGCATAGAGCCTGATTCAGGGTTCAATCCCACAATACATGAGATCATGACCTGAACTGATATCAACTGAGTCACCAGGGTGCCCCAAGATTTGTGATATTATTTCCAACGTTTTCAGCAGTTTGTATTAGACTTTTTTTTCTAAGTACCTATTCCAGCTTACTGCTGAAAATGGCAATCTCTAATAAATTATTTAAAATTGTTTCATTCAAGTGTAATACACATATTATCCACATGCAGAAAAGTGCACATCAAAAGTGTACTACTGAATGAAGAACCAAGAAATGAACTTAATCATGTGACATGATCCAGGTTAATAAATGGAACATTACCAACCCTCAGAAACCCACTTTGTGCCCCCTTACAGCCACAACCATTTCCCTCTACCTAAAGATCACGAGTATACTGATTTCTAACACTAGAGATTTATTTTTGCATGATTTTAAATGTAATCTACTGTATGAACTATATTGTGCCTAAATTCTTTTGTTCAATGTTAAGTTTATAAGAACTATTCATTTTGTTTTATTTAGCTGTTAATTTTCATTGCTATTATTCCTATTGTATGAGTATATCATAATAAATTTACCTATTGTACTATTATCGGGCACTTGGGTTGTTTTAAGTGT
>NW_026574532.1:0-2562 GCF_905146905.1 Nyctereutes procyonoides | reverse complement strand
CACACTCGCACTCTCACTCACACTCACACTCGCACTCGCACTCACACTCACATTCGCACTCTCACTGGCACTCAAACATCCACTCGCAGTCACACTTGCGCTCGCACTCACACTCGCACTAGCACTCACACTCACTCTCGCACTCGCAATCGCACTCAAACTCCCACTTGCCCTCACACTCGCATCGCACTCACACTCGAACTCCACACACACTCACACACAAACTCACACTCGAACTCACACTCGCACTCGAACTCGCACTCACACTCGCACTCGCATTCACACTCGCACTCACACTCACGCTCGCACTCGCACTCACCCTCACACTCGCACTCGCACTCGCATTCACACTCACACTCGCACTCGAACTCGCACTCACACTCAAAATCGCACTGGCAAAAAAACAAAAAAAACAAAAAAACAAAAAAAAACAACAAAAAAAAACCAAAAAAATAAAAAAAATTGCACTCGCACTCACATCACACTCGCACTCACACTCACACTCGCACTCACGCTCGCACTCGCACTCACACTCACACTCACACTGGCACTCACACTCGAACTCACGCACTCGCACTCACGCTCAAACTTGCACTCTTGCTCGCACTCAGACTCGCACTCACACTCACACTGACACTGACACTCGCACTCGCACTCACACTCGCACTCGCACTCACACTCTCGCACTCTCACTCGCACTCAAACTTCCACTCGCACTCACACTTGTACTCGCACTCACACTCGCACTAGCACTCACACTCACTCTCGCACTCGCAATCGCACTCAAACTCCCACTTTCCCTCACACTCGCACTCGCACTCACATTCACACTCGCACTCAAACTCGCACTCACACTCGCGCTCGCACTCACACTCGCAGTCACACTCACACTCGCAATCACACTCCCACTTATACTCGCACTCACTCGCACTTGCAATAACACTCGCACTCAGGCACTCGCACTCAAATTCGCACTCACACTCACACTCGCACTCACACTCGCACTCACACTCGCACTCACCCTCGCACTCACGCACTCGCACTCTCACACTCGCCCTCTCACACACACTCACACTCAAACTCACACTCACACTCAAACTCTCACCCGCACTCGCACTCACACTCGCAATCGAAAACGCACTCGCACACACACTCGCACTCGCACTCGCACTCACACTCACACTCGCACTCACGCACTCACACTCGTACTCACTCGCACTCGCACTCTCAGTCGCACTCGCACTCACACTCGCAGTCACAATTAATCGCAATCACACTCCCACTCACACTCGCACTCACTCGCACTCGCACTCACACTCGCACTCACGCACTCGCACTCACAGCGCTCGCACTCAAAATCGCACTCACACTCACACTCGCACTCACACTCGCACTCACCCTCGCACTCACCCACTCGCACTCACACTCACACTCGCACTCACACCAACTCACACTCAAACTCACACTCACACTCAAACTCTCACCCGCACTCACACTCACAATCGCACTCGAAATCGCACTCACGCTCACACTCGCGCTCACACTCGCAATCGCACTAACACATGCACTCGCACTCACACTCACACTCGCACTCACACTCGCACTCGAACTCGCACTCGCACTCACACTCGCACTCGCACACACACTCACACTCGGACTCACACTCACACTCACACACTCACTCACACTCGCAATCGAACTCACACTCGCACTCGAACATGCACTCACACTCGCACTTGCACTCACTCTCACACTCGCACTCACACTCGCACTCGCACTCACACTCACACTCGCACTCACACACGCACTCGCACTCACACTCGCACTCACACTCACACTCGCACTCACGCACTCACACTCGTACTCACTCGCACTCGCACTCTCAGTCGCACTCGCACTCACACTCGCAGTCACAATTAATCGCAATCACACTCCCACTCACACTCGCACTCACTCGCACTCGCACTCACACTCGCACTCACGCACTCGCACTCACACGCTCGCACTCAAACTCGCACTCACACTCACACTCGCAATCACACTCGCACTCACACTCGCACTCACCCACTCGCACTCACACTCACACTCGCACTCACACACACTCACACTCAAACTCACACTCACACTCAAACTCTCACACGCACTCACACTCACAATCGCACTCGAAATCGCACTCACGCTCACACTCGCACTCACACTCGCAATCGCACTAACACATGCACTCGCACTCACACTCGCACTCGCACTCACACTCGCACTCGAACTCGCACTCGCACTCACACTCGCACACACACTCACACTCGCACTCACACTCACACTCACACACTCACTCACACTCGCAATCGAACTCACACTCGCACTCGAACACTCGCACTCACACTCGCACTTGCACTCACCACTCACACTCGCACTCACTCACACTCGCACTCGCACTCACACTCGCACTCACACTCACACTCGCACCCAAACACGCACTCGCACTCACAATCGCACTCGCGCTCACACTCGCCCTCACCCTTGCACTAGCACTCACACTCACAATCGCACTCATACTCCCACTGC
>NW_026574531.1:0-2551 GCF_905146905.1 Nyctereutes procyonoides | reverse complement strand
GCACTCGCACTCAAACACAAACTTGCACTCTTGCTCGCACTCGCACTCACACTCGCACTCACACTCGCACTAGCATTCATACTCACTCTCGCACTCGCAAGCGCACTCAAACTCCCACTTGCCCTCACACTCGAACTCGCACTCGCACTCGCATTCACCCTCGCGCTCGCACTCACGCTCGCACTCGCACTCACCCTCACACACACACAGGCACTCGCACTCACACTCACACTCGCACTCGCACTCACACTCGCACTCGATCTCGCACTCGCACTCAAATTCGGACTCGCAAAAAAAAATAAATAAAAAAATAAAAAAATAAAAAAAATTGCACTCGCACTCACACTCGCATTCACACTCGCACTCACACTCACACCTGCACTCCCACACACACTCGCACTCACGCTCACACTTGCACTCACACTCGCACTCGCACTCACACTCGCACTCACACTCGAACTCACGCACTCGCACTCAAACTCAAACTTGCACTCTTGCTCGCACTCACACTCACACTCTCACTCACACTCACACTCGCATTCACACTCGCACTCACACTCACACCTGCACTCACACACACACTCGCACTCAAACTCAAACTTGCACTCTTGCTCGCACTAAAACTCACACTCACACTCGCACTCACACTCGCACTCGAACTCACCCTCGCACTCAAAATCGAACTCGCAAAAAAAACACAAAAAAACAAAAACCAAAAAAAAATAAATAAAAAATAAAAATATAAAAAAATTGCACTCGCTCTCACCCCTACACTCGACTCACGCTCGCACACGCACTCACACTCACACTCGCACAGGCACTCGCACTCACACTCGCACACGCACTCACACTCGCACTCGAACTCGCACTCGCACACAAAATCGCTCTCGAAAAAAAAACAAAAAAAAACAAAAAAAACAAAAAAAAAACAAAAAACAAAAAAACAAAAAAAAACAAAAAAATTAAAAAACTAAAAAAATTTGCACTCACCCTCACACTCGCACAGGCACTCGCACTCACACTCACACTCGCACTCGCACTCACACTCACACTCGCACTCGCACTCACACTCACACTTGCCCTCACACTCGCACAGGCACTCGCACTCACACTCGCACTCACACTCGCACTCACACTCACACCTGCATTCACACACACACTCGCACTCACGCTCACACTTGCACTCAAACTCACACTCACACTCGCACTCACAATCGAACTCAAGCACTTGCACTCAAACTCAAACTTGCACTCTTGCTCGCACTCGCACTCACACTCGCACTCACACTCGCACTAGCATTCATACTCACTCTCGCACTTGCAATCGCAATCAAACTCCCACTTGCCCTCACACTCGAACTCGCACTCACACTCGCACTCGCATTCACCCTCGCGCTCGCACTCACGCTCGCACTAGCACTCACCCTCACACACACAGGCACTCGCACTCACACTCACACTCGCACTCGCACTCACACTCGCACTCGATCTCGCAATCGCACTCAAATTCGACTCGCAAAAAAACACACAAAAAAACAAAAAACAAAAAAAAACAAAAAAACAAAAAAAATAAAAAAATAAAAAAAATTGCACTCGCACTCACACCTGCACTCGCGCTCGCACTCACGCTCGCAATCGCACTCAACATCCCACTCGCACAGGCACTCGCACTCACACTCACACTCGCACTCGCACTCACACTCGCACTCGAACTCGCACTCGCACTCAAAATCGCACTCGCAAAAAAACAAAAAAGCAAAAAAAACCAAAATACCTAAAAAAACAAAAAAAATAAAAAAATAAAAAAAATTGCACTCGCACTCACACTCGCATTCACACTCGCACTCACACTCACACCTGCACTCACACACACACTCGCACTACGCTCACACTCGCACTCACACTCGCACTCACACTCGCACTCACACTCGAACTCACGCACTCGCACTCAAACTCAAACTTGCACTCTTGCTCGCACTCACACTCACACTCGCACTCACACTCACACTCGCATTCACACTCGCACTCACACTCACACCTGCACTCACACACACACTCGCACTCAAACTCATACTTGCACTCTTGCTCGCACTAACACTCACACTCGCACTCACACTCGCACTCGAACTCGCCCTCGCACTCAAAATCGCACTCGCAAAAAAAAGAAAAAAAAACACAAAAAAACAAAAACCAAAAAAAACAAAAAAAACAAAAAAATAAAAATATAAAAAAAATTGCACTCGCACTCACACCTACACTCGCACTCACGCTCGCACACGCACTCACACTCACACTCGCACAGGCACTCGCACTCACACTCACACTCGCACACGCACTCACACTCGCACTCGAACTCGCACTCGCACACAAAATCGCTCTCGAAAAAAAAAAAAAAAAACAAAAAACAAAAAAAACAAAAAAATAAAAAATTAAAAAAAATTGCACCCGCACTCACACTCGCACTCACACTCGCATTCGAACTCACATTCACACTCGCACTCTCACTCGCAATCAAACTCCCACTTGCCCTCACACTCGAACTCGCACTCAC
>NW_026574530.1:0-2534 GCF_905146905.1 Nyctereutes procyonoides | reverse complement strand
TTTTTTTTTTTTTGTTTTTTTTTTTTGAAGGAAAAATCTACGTTTATTTTTCTTTTTTTTTTAATAAATTAATTTTTATTGGTGTTCAATTTACCAACATACAGAATAACACCCAGTGCTCATCCCGTCAAGTGTACCCGTCAGTGCCCGTCACCCATTCATCCCCACCCCCCGCCCTCCTCCCCCTCCACCACCCCTAGTTCATTTCCCAGAGTTAGAAGTCTTTATGTTCTGTCTCCCTTTCTGATATTTCTCACACATTTCTTCTCCCTTCCCTTATATTCCCTTTCACTATTGTTCATATTCCCCAAATGAATGAGAACATACACTGTCCTTCTCCGGTTACTGTGGCCAAGTTCAAAAAGGGTGTTGCCTGTGTTCTCCTCTAGGATTTTGATGGAGTCTTGTCTCACATTTAAATCTTTCATCCATTTTGAGTTTATCTTTGTGTATGGTGAAAGAGAGTGGTCCAGTTTCATTCTTCTGCATGTGGATGACCAATTTTCCCAGCACCATTTATTGAAGAGACTGTCTTTCTTCCAGTGGATCGTCTTTCCTCCTTTGTCGAATATTAGTTGACCATAAAGTTCAGGGTCCACTTCTGGATTCTCTGTTCTGTTCCATTGATCTATGTGTCTGTTTTTGTGCCAGTACCACACTGTCTTGATGAACACAGCTTTGTAGTACAACCTGAAATCTGGCATTGTGATGCCCCCAGATATGGTTTTCTTTTTTAAAATTCCCCTGGCTGTTTGGGGTCTTTTCTGATTCCACACAAATCTTAAAATAATTTGTTCTAAGTCTCTGAAGAAAGTCCATGGTATTTTGATAGGGATTGCATTATACGTGTAAATTGCCCTGGGTAACATTGACATTTTCACAATATTAATTCTGCCAATCCATGAGCATGGAATATTTTTCCATCTCTTTGTGTCTTCCTCAATTTCTTTCAGAAGTGTTCTATAGTTTTTAGGGTATATTTTGAGAACCATTTGAATGGTAAATGGTTCTCCAACCTTTTATTTTCAGGTTGTAGGTGTCCTTCTGTCTAAAATGAGTCTCTTGTAGACAGCAAATAGATGGGTCCTGCTTTTTTATCCAGTCTGAAACCCTGCGCCTTTTGATGGGGTCATTAAGCCCATTCACGTTCAGAGTTACTACTGACAGATATGAGTTTAGTGTCATCATGATATCTATTTAATCCTTGTTTTTGTGGATTGTTCCACTGAACTTCTTCTTAAAGGGGAGTTTTAAGAGTCCCCCTTAAAATTTCTTGCAGAGCTGGTTTGGAGGTCACATATTCTTTCAGTTCCTGCCTATCTTGGAAGCTCTTTATCTCTCCTTCCATTTTGAATGAGAGCCTTGCTGGATAAAGTATTCTTGGTTGCATGTTCTTCTCATTTAGGACCCTGAATATATCCTGCCAGCCCTTTCTGGCCTGCCAGGTCTCTGTGGAGAGGTCTGCTGTTACCCTAATATTCCTCCCCATGAAAGTCAGGGACTTCTTGTCTCTTGCTGCTTTAAGGATCTTCTCTTTATCTTTGGAATTTGCAAGCTTCACTATTAGATGTCGAGGTGTTGAACGGTTTTTATTGATTTTAGGGGGGGATCTCTCTATTTCCTGGATCTGAATGCCTGTTTCCCTTCCCAGATTGGGAAAGTTTTCAGCTAGGATTTGTTCAAATACATATTCTGGCCCTCTGTCCCTTTCGGCGCCCTCGGGAACCCCAATTAAACGTAGGTTTTTCTTCCTCAGACTGTCATTTATTTGCCTTAATCTGTCTTCATGGTTCTTTAATTGTTTATCTCTTTTTTCCTCAGTTTCCCTCTTTGCCATTAACTTGTCTTCTATGTCACTCACTCGTTCTTCCACCTCGTTAACCCTCGTCGTTAGGACTTCTAGTTTGGATTGCATCTCATTCAATTGATTTTTAATTTCTGCCTGATTGGATCTAAATTCTGCAGTCATGAAGTCTCGTGAATCCTTAATGCTTTTTTCTAGAGCCACCAGTAGCTGTAGAATAGTGCTTCTGAATTGGCTTTCTGACATTGAAGTGTAATCCAGATTTTGTAACTCTGTGGGAGAGAGGGCTGTTTCTGATTCTTTCTTTTGAGGTGAGGTTTTCCTTCTAGTCATTTTGCTCAGTGCAGAGTGGCCAAAAACAAGTTGTATTGGAACACGGGGGAGTAGCACTGGTCCCTCTAGCTGGTCTTCTGGGGGAGGGGCCTGCTGTGCTGATTTTCAGGTGTTAGCACTTGGGGGAGCTGCTCTGCCCCTGCCTGCTGCCGGGCTCAGCGGGGGTTGTTTACCCCGTGGGGCCCCAGGAGGAACAGCAGCAGTTGCTATGGCAACTCTGGAAGCCTGGATTCAGCCTCCGCAGGAACTATGGGGCTCTGGCTCTCGGTTCTCCGTCCGCAGGGCCTGGAGGCTCCGGGGCGGGGCCGCTGATCTGCTCAGCTCGGGGCAGGAGCGTCCTCGCTGTCCTGGGCCCTCCCGGCCTCTGCCTGTCCCGGGGGAGGCCGGATCCTGGGCT
>NW_026574529.1:0-2527 GCF_905146905.1 Nyctereutes procyonoides | reverse complement strand
GAGTTGTTTAGGCAGATGATATGTGCATACCTATTCAGTCTCTGATTTAGACACATCCGTTTTTTTATGGGAAAACAGCTATTATGGCATGCACAAAAGATAGCAATTCTTTTTTTTTCAATAAATTTCACAGTAATTTTTAACTTACATGATAATATGTTATAGTAGGCAGGTAAAACATAAATTACATAAACTGTTTTACTAGATTTGTCAGTCTATGCAGGTAGAAACGTTGTAATCATCTTATATATTCTTGAGTACACCACACACTGTGGCAATCAATAAAAATGTGAATTCGATGAGATAGTATAATAGAAAAGATAATTTGGGGGATAGGTAAATGTAATGTAATGACTCTAGAAAACATAGGCTTATGCAAATTGGTTGCATAAGGAGGGGTAATACATGCTCTATTTATTTGGAATAAAAAAACTAGGACAGTGAATAACTATAATTTAGCAGAATGGTGACATTGTATTTATTTGGCAGCTATAATAACTTTTTTATACAGTTGTATGATTTGCACTGGTACGATAATATTGAGTAATCTATAGCCCTTATTAAAATTTCACCAGTTCTCCAAATAGTTTTCTCCTGTCCCAGAATCCAAACTAGGATCCCAAATTGCATTTAGTTGCTGTTTTCTTTGTTTCTGGCCTCATAAAAAGAGTTTGGAAGTATTCTGTCCCTTTCTATCTTTCAGAACAACTTTAGTAAATACGTATGGCTTCTTCTTTAAATGTTTGATAGACTTCCATGGGAAGCCATCTGAACCTGGATTTTTGTGTCTTGGGAGGTTTTAGATGACTGCTTCAATTTCCTCTTTGGTTATTTGCCTGTTTGGGTTTTCTATTTCTTTGCATTCCAGTTTTGCTTATTTGTGGTTTTCCATAAAAGCATCCATTTCTTCTGGATTGCCTAATTTATTGGCATAGAAGTGGTCCTAATATGTTTTTAAAATCATTTGTATCTCCTTCCTATTGTTTGTGACCTATTGGGACATCATCAAGATAAAAAGCTATGCACAGCAAAATAGTCAACAAAACTCAAAGCCAACCTAAAGAATGGGAGAAGATATTTGTAAATGACCTATCAGGTGAAGGGCTAATATCCAAGATCTATAAAAAAAGTTATCTAGGTTAGTTGCTGGTATGAGGAGAGTTGAGAACCATTACTCCTCCATGATCTTGGCCCCAACATTGCTATTATTTATTTATTTATTTATTTATTTATTTATTTATTTATTTATTTATTGACAAAGTGACAAAAGAGTTTGAGGCTAACAGATAGAAAATCTCAAGATTCTTCAATGAGCACAAAGCCTGACCAGGGGCTTGATCCCAGGAATTTGCATCATCGTCTCAGCAGAAATCAAGAATCAATGCTTAACTGAATGTTTCCCCATGGGCAACATCCTTGGGCCAATTTTTTTAAGAATGCGTTTATTTATTCATGAGCAACACACAGAGACAGAGATATAGGCAGAGGGAGGAGAAGCCGACTCCATGCAGCGTGTCTGATGCTGGGCTTGTCCCCAGTACTCAGATATCATGCCCTGAGCCAAAGACACACACTCAACCACTAAGGTACCCAGGTGTACACCCCAATTTTTTAAACAAAGAATTTTTTCTTCACTGAGAGACATACAGCAAGAGACAGAGACACAGGCAGAGACACAAGCAGGCTCCATGCAGGGAGCCCGATGTGGGATTCGATCCTGGGACTCCAGGGTCATGCCCTGGACCTAAGGCAGGCACCAAACTGCTGAGCCACCCAGGGATCCCTACCAAGTGATTTTAAACCAGAATCAATACCTATTCTTCTGAAGCTATTCAAATAATAGTAATTGAAGGAAAACTTCCAGACTCATTCTCTGATGTCAGCATTACATTGACCCCCAAACCAAAGACCCAGTTATTAACGAGAATTACAAACCATTATATTGATAAATATGGATGCAAAATCTCACCAAGTTCCTAACGCTAAGATCCAACACTACAAAAATACTGACCAGAGAGGAAAAGGATCTATAGTCTCAAACTTCTAGAATGTTGGGGCCAGGCGGGAAGGGAAACTCCTCAAGATGGCGGATACCACAAAATGGCTGAAGTTCCTGTCACTACCTCCACCTGGGACGCCAATGGACCAATGACCTGCTGACAGCTTGACGCAGACCCTTAGACCTCTCCTTTGGACTTCCCCAACCGGACCCAATGCCCTTCAAACCCCAGAGGAGGAAGTCACCTTTGACTGGCCGAACTGCAATCCTTCCTTTGCATAGGGAGGGTCACTCTGACTGGTTGGATTGCAATCCTTCCTTTGCATATGAGCCGACCAATAGGAAACCGTTCTGCCTTACAACGTTATGTAAACCCCCTGCCACCTTGTCTTGGCGCGACTTCCCCGACTCACTCTTCCCTCCGTGAGTCGTGGAACCTCGCCCGAGGGTGCCTGCAATAAAATCTGTTCTTGGACCCTCGCTTGCCTTGGCGGTCTCATTTCCATTTAGTTACTAAAAAACCTAACA
>NW_026574528.1:0-587 GCF_905146905.1 Nyctereutes procyonoides | reverse complement strand
TGGGGGTGAGGGCTTCCAGAGCCATGTCACAAGTGATGGAACCACTGGAGGCCTGGGAAGAGTCTTCAGCCTTCTGGGTACCTCAACTCTAGAGCCACGAATGGGAAAGTGAACTTCTGGTAAAAGAAGCTTGTCCCCAGGGACCCTGGTCAGCATAGGGAGATGGGAGTGGTGAGAGATGGCTTCTCCAGGATGCCCTGCCTTCTGTAGGAGCTATTAATGGATGTAGAACCCTCCGTGGCTTGGGTAATAGTCCTGGGTGGCCATGATCCAGATTCTGGAGGGGGGGGCTGGATGACATACTGTCCCTGTGCACCGGTGGAAATCTTAGGCGACCCCTCGTGGGCCTTTCCTCTGGATGGCAGGTGGTGGGGACCAGGAACCAGGACCCTAGGACACAGCCCACTTGCAGGGAGACAGGAAAAGCCTGCTGGATCACCTAGGTTTAGGCAGGTCCTGTCTTTTTCTATATACATTTATGTAGTTTTACAGGATTCTTTAAATATATATATATATATTTTGGGCCCCTGGGTGGCTCAGTGGTTGAGTGTCTGCCTTTGGCTCAGGTTGTGATCCTGGGGTCCTGG
>NW_026574527.1:0-2516 GCF_905146905.1 Nyctereutes procyonoides | reverse complement strand
GTGCGAGTGTGAGTGTGAGTGGGAATGTGATTGCGAGTGTGAGGTCGAGTGTGAGTGTGAGTGGGAATGTGAGTGCGAGTGTGAGTGCGAGTGTGTGAGTGTGAGTGCGAGTGCGAGTGAGAGTGGGAGTGGGAGTTCCAGTGCGAGTGTGAGTTTGAGTGTGTGTGTCAGTGTGATTGCGAGTGCGAGTGTAAGAGTGCGAGTGTGAGTGCGAGTGCGAGTTCGAGTGCGAGTGTGAGTGCGAGTGTGAGTGCGAGTGTGAAGGTGAGTGAGAGTGTGAGTGCGAGTACGAGTGAGTGCGAGTGTGATTGCGAGTGTGAGTGGGAGTGCGAGTGCCAGTGTGAGTGTGAGTGCGAGTACAAGTGAGTGCAAGTATGAGTGCGAGTGTGAGTGCGAGTGCAGGTGTGAGTGGGAATGTGAGCTCAAGTGTGAGTGCCAGTGTGAGTGCGAGTGCAATTTTTTTTATTTTTTATTTTTTTTTGTTTTTTATTGTTTTTTTGTTTTTTTTGTTTTTTTTTTGTTTTTTGCGAGTGCGATTTTGAGTGCGAGTGCGAGTTCGAGTGCGAGTGTGAGTGCGAGTGTGAGTGCGAGTGCGAGTGTGAGGGTGAGTGAGAGTGCGAGCGTGAGTGCGACTGTCAGTGTGAATGCGAGTGCGAGTTCGAGTGCGAGTGTGAGTGCGAGTGCGAGTGAGAGTGTGAGTGCGAGTGTGAGTTTGTGTGTGAGTGTGTGTGTGAGTTCGAGTGTGAGTGCGAGTGTGAGTGCGAGTGCGAGGGTGAGGGCACGTGGGAGTTTGAGTGCGATTGCGAGTGCGAGAGGGAGTGTGAGTGCTAGTGCGAGTGTGATTGCGAGTGCAAGTGTGAGTGCGAGTGGAAGTTTGAGTGCGAGTGAGAGTGCGAGTGTGTCAGTTTGAGTGTGAGTGTGAGTACGAGTGCGAACAAGAGTGCAAGTTTGAGTGCGAGTGGAAGTTTGAGTGAGAGTGGAAGTTTGAGTGTGAATGCGAGTGTGAGTGCGAGTTCGAGTGCGAGTGTGAGTGCGAGTGCGAGTGTGAGTGTGAGTGCCAGTGTGAGTGTGAGAGTGAGTGCGAGTGTGAGTGCGACTGCGAGTGGGAGTGCAAGTGTGAGTGCGTGTGAGTGCGAGTGCGAGCAAGAGTGCAAGTTTGAGTGTGAGTGCGGGTGCGTGAGTTCGAGTGTGAGTGCGATTGTGAGTGTGAGTGCGAGTGTGAGTACGAGTGCGATTGTGAGTGCGAGTGTGATTGTGAGTGCGAGTCTGAGTGTGAGAGCGAGTGTGAGTGCGAGTGTAAGATTGAATGCTAGTGCGAGTGCGTGAGTGCGAGTGTGAGTGCGAGTATGAGTGAGTGCGAGTGTGAGTGCTGTGTGAGTGCGAGTGTGAGTGCGAGTGTGAGTGCGAGTGTGCGTGTGAGTGCAAATTTGTGTGCGAGTGCGAGTGCGTGAGTGTGTGAGTGCGAGTGAGTGCGAGTGTGAGTGCGAGTGTGAGTGAGAGGGTGAGTGTGAGTGCGAGTGTGAGTGCGAGTGCAAGATTGAATGCTAGTGCGAGTGCGTGAGTGTGAGTGTGAGTGCGAGTATGAGTGAGTGCGAGTGTGAGTGCTGTGTGAGTGTGAGTGTGAGTGCGAGTGTGAGTGTGAGTGCGTGTGTTTGTGAGTGCAAATTTGTGTGCGAGTGCGAGTGCGTGAGTGTGTGAGTGCGAGTGAGTGCGAGTGAGTGCGAGTGTGAGTGCGAGTGTGAGTGCGAGTGTGAGTGTTAGTGAGGGAGTGTGTACGAGTGTGAGTGCGAGTTCGTGTGTGAGTGCGAGTGTGAGTGCGAGTGCGAGTTTGAGTGCGAGTGTGCGTGTGAGTGCAAATTTGTGTGCGAGTGCGAGTGCGTGAGTGCGTGTGAGTGCGAGTGTGAGTGTGAGTGCGAGTGTGTGTGAGTGCGAGAGTGTGTGCGAGTGTGAGTGCGTTGGGTGAGTGAGTGCGAGTGTGAGTGCGAGTGCGAGTTTGAGTGTGAGTGCGTGTGTGAATGCGACTGCGAGTGTGAGTGCGAGTGTGAGAGTGAGTGCAAATTTGATAGCGAGTGCGTGAGTGCGAGTGTGAGTGCGAGTAAGACCGTGAGTGCGAGTGTGAGTGCGAGTGTGAGTGTGAGTGTGAGTGCGACTGTGAATGCGAGTGCGAGTTTGAGTGCAAGTGCGAGTGCATGAGTGTGATTGTGAGGGCGTGTGCGAGTGATTATGAGTGTGAGTTCGAGTGTGAGTGCCAGTGTGAGTGTGAGAGCGACTGTGAGTGCGAGTGCGAGTGCGCGTGCGAGTGTTAGTGGCAATGGGAGTGCGAGTTTGAGTGCGATCGTGTGAGTGTGAGTGCGAGTGCGAGTGTGAGTGCGAGTGGAAGTATGAGTGCGAGTGAAAGTGCGAGAGTGAGTGTGAGTGCGAGTGTGAGAGAGAGTGCGAGTGTGAGTGAGAGTTGGAGTGCGAGTGTGAGTGCGAGTGTGAGTGTGACTTTGAGTGAGAGTTGGAGTGCGAGTGCA
>NW_026574526.1:0-2485 GCF_905146905.1 Nyctereutes procyonoides | reverse complement strand
TCACATTGATTGTTTTACGAGTGTTGCACCAGCCTTGTGTCCCGGGCATAAATCCTACTTGGTCATGGTGAATAATTTTCTTAATGTGTTGTTGGATCCTATTGGCTAGTATCTTGTTGTTTTTTTTTTTTAAGTTAACATTTGTTTATTTGGGAAAATCTTTACTTCTTCAATATCAAGTAATAACCTTTTCAGGCAGAGTATTCTTAGTTTTTGTTTTTCCTTTCAGCTCTTTGAGTATATCATGCCACTTTCTTTATGTGCAAAGATTGTTTTGAAAACTCAGCTCATATTCTTATGAGATTTCTCTTTTACATAAATAATCTCCCATTTCCTCTTTGAGAATTCTATTTTTTCTTTGAAATTTTAATTATGACTTTTTGAGTCCATCTTGTTTGGGAATTTCTGCGTGTCTTGGAATAGGATATTTGTTTCTTTCCACAGGTTATAGAAGTATATAGCTCTTATTGTTTCAAAAATATATTCTTCTACTTTTTCTTTTCCTTTCCGGGTCTCCCTACGGTGTCGATTTTTCTCACATTGATGTTGTCAGTGAGATCTTTTAACCTGTCTTCTTTTTAAAAAAAAATCTGTTTAGCTCAGAAGGTTTCTATTACTCTGTCTTCCAAATCACTCATTGTGATTTTTATTTGCCTGATGCCAAGTGATGTGGAGCATTGTTTCATATATCTGTTGGCCATTTGCATGTCTTTTCTTTTTATTTTATTTTATTTTTTATTTTATTTTTTTTCATGTCTTCTTTTAGAAATGTCTGTTCAAGTATACTGTCCATTTCTTTTTCTTTTTTTAATAAATTAATTTTTATTGGTGTTCAGTTTACCAACATACAGAATAACACCCAGTGCTCATCCCGTCAAGTGTCCCCCTCAGTGCCCGTCACCCATTCACCCCCACCCCCCGCCCTCCTCCCCTTCCACCACCCCTAGTTCATTTCCCAGAGTTAGAAGTCTTTATGTTCTGTCTCCCTTTCTGATATTTCCCACACATTTCTTCTCCCTTCCCTTATATTCCCTTTCACTATTATTCATATTCCCCAAATGAATGAGAACATACACTGTTTGTCCTTCTCCGATTGACTTACTTCACTCAGCATAATACCCTCCAGTTCCATCCACGTTGAAGCAAATGGTGGGTATTTGTCGTTTCTAATAGCTGAGTAATATTCCATTGTATACATAAACCACATCTTCTTTATCCATTCATCTTTCGATGGGCACCGAGGCTCCTTCCACAGTTTGGCTATTGTGGACATGGCTGCTAGAAACATCGGGGTGCAGGTGTCCCGGTGTTTCATTGCATCTGAATCTTTGGGGTAAATCCCCAACAGTGCAATTGCTGGGTCGTAGGGCAGGTCTATTTTTAACTCTTTGAGGAACCTCCACACAGTTTTCCAGAGTGGCTGCACCAGTTCACATTCCCACCAACAGTGTGAGAGGGTTCCCTTTTCTCCGCATCCTCTCCAACAATGTTGTTTCCTGCCTTGTTAATTTTCCCCATTCTCACTGGTGTGAGGTGGTATCTCATTGTGGTTTTGATTTGTATTTCCCTGATGGCAAGTGATGCAGAGCATTTTCTCATGTGCATGTTGGCCATGTCTATGTCTTCCTCTGTGAGATTTCTCTTCATGTCTTTTGCCCATTTCATGATTGGATTGTTTCTTTGGTGTTGAGTTTAAGAAGTTCTTTATAGATTTTGGAAACTAGCCCTTTATCTGATATGTTATTTGCAAATATCTCCTCCCATTCTGTAGGTTGTCTTTGAGTTTTGTTGACTGTATCCTTTGCTGTGCAAAAGCTTCTTATCTTGATGAAGTCCCAATAGTTCATTTTTGCTTTTGTTTCTTTTGCTTTCGTGGATGTATCTTGCAAGAAGTTACTGTGGCCAAGTTCAAAAAGGGTGTTGCCTGTGTTCTCCTCTAGGATTTTGATGGAATCTTGTCTCACATGTAGATCTTTCATCTGGCTAGTTATCTTGTTGAGAATTTTTGCATCCATGTTCATCAGGGATATTGGTCTGTAATTCTCCTTTTTGGTGGGGTCTTTGTCTGGTTTTGGAATTAAGGTGATGCTGGCCTCATAGAATGAGTTTGGAAGTACTCCATCTCTTTCTATCTTTCCAAACAGCTTTAGTAGAATAGGTATGATTTCTTCTTTAAACGTTTGATAGAATTCCCCTGGGAAGCCATCTGGCCCTGGACTCTTGTGTCTTGGGAGGTTTTTGATGACTGCTTCAATTTCCTCCCTGGTTATTGGCCTGTTCAGGTTTTCTATTTCTTCCTGTTCCAGTTTTGGTAGTTTGTGGCTTTCCAGGAATGTGTCCATTTCTTCTAGATTGCCTAATTTATTGGCGTATAGCTGTTCATAATATGTTTTTTAAAATCGTTTGTATTTCCTTGTTGTTGTTAGTGATCTCTCCTTTCTCATTCATGATTTTATTAATTTGAGTCTTCTCTCTCTTCTTTGGA
>NW_026574525.1:0-2478 GCF_905146905.1 Nyctereutes procyonoides | reverse complement strand
TAAAAGAATATCATTAAAAAAATTATATACCGGGATCCTTGGGTGGCGCAGCAGTTTGGCGCCTGCCTTTGGCCCAGGGCGCGATCCTCGAGACCCCAGATCGAATCCCACATCGGGCTCCCGGTGCATGGAGCCTGCTTCTCCCTCTGCCTGTGTCTCTGCCTCTCTCTCTCTCTCTCTCTCTCTCTCTCTCTCTCTATCATGAATAAATAAAAATTTAAAAAAATTATATACCAACAAATTAGGCAAACTAGAAGAAATGTATAAATTCCTAGAAATATATAATCTCCTAATATTGAATCGGGAAGAAGTAGAAAATCTGAATAGATTGATTATCAGCAATTAGGTTGATTAGTAATAAAAAAAAATCCCCAAAAATCAAAAGTTCAGGAACAGATGACTTCACAGGTGAATTCTATCAAATACTTAAAGACTCAATATCTATTCTCAAATTATTTCAAAAAACAGAAAAAGTAAGGAAAACTTCCAAACTCATTCTATGAGGCCCTCATTACCCTGATAAAAAACCAGACAAAGATACCACAAGAGAAGAGAACTGTAGGCCAATATCTCAATATTGGCATCAATATCTGATGAACATAGATACAAAAATCCTCAACAAAATATTAGTAAACTGAACCCCAAAATACATTTCAAAAATCATTCACCACAATCAAGTGGGATTTATTCCTGGGATACAAAGGTGATTCAGTATTGGCAAATCAATCAATGTGATACATCACATCAACAACAGAAAGGATAAAAGCCATGTGATCATTTCAACTGATGCAGAAAAAGCACTTGATAAAGTACAATATTCATTCCTGGTAGAAAACCTTCTGCATGTAAGTTTAAAGGAAACCTACCTCAACATAATAAAGGCAATATATTAAAAAACCCAGTTAATATCATATTCAATGGGGGAAAACTGAGATCCTTTCCCTTAAGATCAGGAATAAGACGAGGATGTACAGTCTCACCACTTTTATTCAACATAATACTGACAGAACAAGCATCATCAGTAAGACAAGAAAAATAAATAAAAGGTATCCCAAATTGGTAAGAAAGAAGTAAAACTTTCACTATGTTCAGATGACATGATACCAAATATAGAAAGCCATAAAGACTCCACCAAAAAAATTACTAGAATTGATAAAGGACTCGGTAAATTTGCAGAAATTTACCACTGAATTTTTATACGCTAATAATAATCCACTGAATCCACTGAATTTTTATACGCTAATAATAAACTAGCAGAAATAGAAATCAAGAAATCAATCCCATCCACAATTGTACCAAAAATAATAAAAATACATAGGAATAAATTAACCAAGGAGGTAAAAGTTCTGTACTCTGAAAACTACAAAACATGGATGAAAAAAATTTGAAGATGACACAAATGAATAGAAATATATTCCATGCCCATGGATTGGAAGAATAAATATTGTTAAAATAGCCATACTACCCAGGCAACCTATAAATTTAATGCAATCTCTATCAAAATACCAACAACATTTTACAAAGAAATAGGACAAATAATCCTAACGTTTGCATAGAACCATGAAAGACCCTAAATAACCAAAAAAATCTTGAAAAAAAATATTTCAAGATTTTTGATAAAAAAAAATCAAAACAAAAACAAAAACAAAAGAATACTGGAAGTATCACAATCCCAGATTTCAAGTTATACAACAAAGCCATAGTAATAAAAATAGTATGGCTGGGCACAAAAATAGACAGCTAGATCAATAGAACAGATGAGAAAAGAGCCCAGAAACAAACCCATAGTTATATAGTCAATTAGCCTTCAACAAAGGAGGCAAGAAGATGCAATGAGAAAAAGGGAGTCTCTTCAATAAATGGTGTTGGAAAAACTGGACACTACATGTGAAAGAATGAACTGGACCATTTTCTTTCACCATAGATAATTATAAAGTAAAAATGGATTAAAGACCTACATGTGAGACCTGAAATCATGAAAATCTTCGAAGAGAGTACAGGCAGTAATTTCTATGATACGGGCCATAGCTATATTTATATATATATATATTTATATATAAAAATATAGTATCATAAATATATATACATTTAGATATGTCATCTAAGGCAAGGGAAACAAAAGCAGAAATGAACTACTGAGATTATATCAAAATAAACATCTTTTGCACAGCAAAAGAAACAATTAAAGAAACTGAAAGACAACCTACTGAATGGGAGAAAATACTTACAAATGACATATCTGATAAAGGGTTAGTATCTAATATATAAATAAAAAACCATATAGCTCAGCACCCCACACCGAAGACTACAATTACAAAATGGGCAGAAGATGTGAACAGACATTTTTCCAAAGGAGAACATCCAGATGGTCAACAGACGCATGAAAAGATGCTCAACACCACTCATCATCAGGGAAATGCAAATCAAAACCATGAGATATCACCTCACACCTCTCAAAATGGCTAAAATCAAAAACTC
>NW_026574524.1:0-2475 GCF_905146905.1 Nyctereutes procyonoides | reverse complement strand
GCCATCCTCTGAACCAAGAGATACAGTGGTCAGACCAAAACAGAATTGTTATTGGAGTGCCTGGGTGCCTTGGTCTGTTCATTCAGCGTCCAACTCTTGGTTTTTGGCTCAGATAATGATGTCAGGATCATGAGATCGAGCCCTGAGTCAGGATCCACTCTCTCTCTCTCTCTAAAATAAATAAATAAAATCCTAAAAAAAAGTATCAAAACAGAATTCTTATTGTCCTCATGGTGTTTACAGTATCATTGGGAGGAGACAGGCCAAACAGGCAATTACAGTACAGTGCAGTAAGCACCATAATTGGGTAAGCTGGGGGGTGTTCACAATAAGGAAGGATGCTGGATTCATACAGAGAAGGTGTGCAAAAACAAACAAACAACAAACAAACACAAAGAAGGTGTGCCAGCCTAGGCTGTGGGGTAGGCAGTCAGTGTGGAGTCCTTGTGGGAAGTAACTTCTAAGTTCAGATCTGAAGGATGATTAAAAGTTAGACCGGTGAAGGGAATGAGGGCAAGAAGTATGTGTGTGGGGGGTGTTGCAGGCAGGACAGTACTTCCAAGGTCTGGAGGTGAGAAACACCATGACTGAGTCAAGTGTGTTAGGGGCAAAGTATTATGAGTATATGAATATGTACAATTTCTCATACACCCTTGACTTTAAGGTAGGGGGATCATCAATCTTGCTTATTAGGGTTTTTGCATAATCTAGTAACGTGCTGATTTTTTAGAATTGAAGTATAATGAACATACCTTGTTATATTAGTTTCAGCAATATAATGATTCAGCAATTCTGTATATTACTCAGTTCTCATCAAGATACATGTACTCTTTTTTTAAGATTTTTTTTATTTATTCATGAGAGACACAGAGAGATTGGCAGAGACATAGGCAGAGGGAGGAGCAGGAGCATAGCTCCCTGCAGGGGAGCCTGGTGCAGGACTCGATCCCAGGACCCCGGGATCACACCCTGAGTCGAAGGCAGATAGATGCTCAACCACTGAGCCACCCAGGGGTCCCAAGATACATGGACTCTTACTTCCCTTTATTTTACCCCTCCCTCACTCACCTGCCCTCTGGCAACCACTAGTTTGTTCTCTGTATTTAAAAGTCTGTTTTTTTTAATAATAAATTTATTTTGTATTGGTGTTCAATTTGCCAACATACAGAATAACACCCAGTGCTCATCCCATCAAGTGTCCCCCTCAGTGCCCGTCACCCATTCACCCCCACCCCCCGCCCTCCTCCCCTTCCACCACCCCTAGTTCGTTTCCCAGACTTAGGAGTCTTTATGTTCTGCCTAGTCTGGGAGTTTTTTGTTTCTTTCTGTCTTTGTCCCTTTGTTTCTTAAATTCCATGTGTGAGTGAAATCATATGGCATTTGTCTCTCTCTGACTTATTTCACTTAGCATTATACCCTGTAGGTTCATTCATGTTGTTTCAAATGGCAAGATCTCATTCTTTTTAATAGCTGAGTAATATTCTATTGCATATATAACACATCTTCTTTATCCACTCATCTCTGGATGGACCCCTGAGTTATTTCTATATTTTGGCTATTGTAAATAATGTTGCAGTGAACATAATACATATATTTTTTTGAATTAGTGTTTTTGTATTCTTTGGGTAAATATCCACTAGTGGAATGGCTGGATCATATGGTAATACTATTTTTAATTTTTTGAGAAACTTCCTTTCTACAGTGGCTGCACCAGTTTGCATTCCCACCAGCAGTGCACAAGGGTTCCTTTTTATTTACATCCTCACCAATACTTGTTATTTCTTGTGTTTTTGATTTTAGTTTTTGACACGTGTAAGGGGATATCTCATTATAGTTGTGTGGGCTTTTTATTTTTTTATTTTTTTTTTAATAAGGAAAGCAACCAAAGGGAGCTGAGACTGCTTTCCCCAGGAAGTTCCATGTAGGTTTCCCTTCTGAGGAAATGAGAGAAGTCTAGGAGCCTGAACCCTGACTCAGGGCTTGGCTGTTGGGGTTGAGTAGTAGACTGGGGATCAGGGGTGGGTGGTACCTTATGGAGATGGGATAGAAATGGCAGATGGAGCTATCTAGCTGTAAGACAGCTGTATGGAGAAAAAGAAAAAGATTTTGCTAGCTGTTCAGAATGGAAAACCTTCAGGGAAAGGATTATTGCATACAGGGAATTCTTCTGGTAGCTTTCTATGAAATTTTGTGTGAAACCCCTGTGTCACCTCTTTAAGAACTTTATAGTTAAGATCTATCCTATCCTTTAAGCTTTTGGACACAAGGCTCATGTTTCTATGGCTGTAATATGATGTAGAGACTGGACTCTATGGGGCCATGGGAATGTTCTGGATTTTAGAAGGAAATGTAAGAAGAGAAACAGAAAAAGTTCACAGAGCAAATACCACAAGGATAGGGTTGAGAAAGGCTCAGGTTGGAGCAGAGGTGGTGAAGGAATACCAGGTCACAAAGGGCCTTGAAAGTGAGGTTGAG
>NW_026574523.1:0-2471 GCF_905146905.1 Nyctereutes procyonoides | reverse complement strand
AAGAATTAGCTGCTCCTGTGAGTAGAGGGGCCTAGACTGGGAGTAAGGAGACAGGCACTCTTTTTGCTCAGTGAGGTCTTCTCTGGAGAACTCATCTCTAAGATGTTAATGATCTTATCAACATCCTCCTGTCTCTCAGTGGGGAGCTGCTAGAGACTCTTGCTTGACTGCTTTTCATATAAGTGGCCTCATTTCTATGCAGGAATTAGAGACTTTGGATGGCTAGAGGTAGGAGTTGGGGTAAGGAAGAAAAAGACACACTATGGCTCCTTCTGGCCACCTGTATAGTGCGGCCTTCTTCAGGGCCCTCAGGAACTGAAATGGAGGCTTTCAGGCTTCATTGTCCATAAAAATCATCTGGGAGTTTATGAAACCGCATAATCATGGTTCCTATCCACACAGACTTTGAATCTACATTAATTTAGCATAAGGTCCTAGAATCTGCATTAAAAAAATTATTTGAGAGAGAATGAGAGAGAAAGCAGCATGAGCAGGGAGAGGGAGAGGGAGAAGCAGACTCCCTACTGAGCAGAGAACCTGATGAGGGGCTCGATCCCAGGACCCTGAGATCATGACCTGAGCTGAAGGCAGACGCTTAACTAACTGAGCCACCAAGGCACCCCTAGAATCTGCATTTTAATAAATACTCCAAGTGCTACTAATGCAGGATTCAAAGTGATCTAAAGGTATACACAATAGAGACATGTATTTAAAAATAAAGGGAAGAGAAAGGTAAAAAGACTCTTTGAGTAACATTGGCCCTAAGGATAGTCCAAAGGACCCAAGTTTCAGCACATGGGTATTTAGAACGGGTGTCTCTGTTGAAAGGTACTTTGGCATTTGCCATGAGCCTGCACTGAGAGATGTTAGCAGAAATTGCATGAGACTCCTGGTTGTATATGCTGACGGGCTGCTGGGCAGGACCCAGGCTGCCATACCACAGGGCTCTTCCCCTCTGGAGATCCAGGGAGCAGTGTTCTTGTGTCCCAGGGCTGGGAAACCTGTGCTTCTCTTCACTGACTGGTTTGCTCCTATCCTATGGGATATGGGATTCACTTAATTGATTGACTGGGTTTCTTGGTCTGATGTCTCTTCTGGGAATTATAGCTAAATTGGCAACCACCCCTAGCATCTATGGTTTGCATGTGTAGCAGTCACTACCCAACTCCCAGGCTCCATATTAATCTCTTTGCTTTTGTTTTCTCCCATGCACATTACTATTAAAAATTTTTTTTGAAGTAAAATTCACATAACACAAAATTTGCCATTAAAAAAATATCTGTTTGCTTATTTTTAGAGAGTAGGGAAGAGCAGTGGGAGAGGCAGAGAGAGACTCTGGAGCAGACTCCCTGTGGAGTGCAGAGCCTGATGTGGGGCTGGATCCCACGATCCTGAGATCACCACGTGAGTCAAAATTAAGAGTTGGCTGCTTCACTGAGCCACCCAGGCACCCCAAAATTTGCCATTTTAAAATGTTCAACTCAGTGGCTTTTTTTTTTTTACACTCACCCTGTTATGCAACCATCACTACTGTCTAATTCCGGAACATTTTAATCACCCTGAAGAGAAACTCTTTATATATTAAGTAGTATTTATATATTAAGTAGTCATTTCCCCTGGCCCCTTCCTCACAAACCCTGGCAACCACTAATCTGCCATCTGTCTGTGTGGCTTTACTTATTCTGGAAACTTCCAATAAATTGGAATTACTTCCAATAAATGGAATTTCCCTTTATGGCTTCCTGGCACTTAGCACAATGCTTTTAAGGTTCATTCATGTCAGGCGAATCTGATAACCACTACACTACAGAAGGGTGCATTCACGTTGTTGTGTGTATCGGTGCTTCACTCCTTTTGATAACTGAATAATATTCCATTTTAATAGATATACCAATTTTTTAGTGTTTATCAGTTGATGGACATTTGAGTTGTTTCATCACTCTTTTTAAAAATATTCTTTTGTACCATATAGAGCTTACAGCCACCTCAAATTCTTTTGTAATAGGGCAGAGGACAGGCCAGCAATTAAAATTTATCCTTATGTCTATATATGCAGAGCTGCATTTATAATTCTGTACAATCAATACAAATAAAATATCGCCATCATTTCTGAGCTCAGATAATAAAGTGTGATTTCTAATTGCAGAGCAAAGCATTAATCCATCATTTGTGACCAGTTCTGAGTCTCTTCTGGGTCCCCACATCTGACTTAGAGGTCAAGACCTTCTGGAGATGTGATCCACTTGTCTTGGTGATGGTAACTGCTCACCCGACCCACTGCCGCTCACTTGCACAGATGCCTCTTCCTCCTTGGAGGCAGAAACAAGAAAATAGACTTTTCCCAAGTCTATTTTATAACCATAGATGGGTTTCAATTATAATGAAGTCATGGGCTATTAAGATGACTGTGCAGGCGGTGGGGTGGGTGAATCCCCTGTGCATGTGAAATGCCCATGGCTGTTTGATAGTAC
>NW_026574522.1:0-2464 GCF_905146905.1 Nyctereutes procyonoides | reverse complement strand
AAAAAGGCCATGGCATCTGCAAACCAGGAATAGAGCTCTCACTAGAAACTGAACTCTGGGGACACTTGGGTGGCTCAGTGGTTGAGTGTCTGCCTTCAGCTCAGGGTATGATCCTGTCCAGGGATCCTGATGCTCCGTCTATGTCTCTGCCTCTCTCTGTGTCTCTCATGAATAAATAAATAAAATCTTAAAAAAAAAGAAAGAAAGAAAGAAAATGAACTCTGCTAGAAACTTGATCTTAGACTTTTCAGTCTCCCGAACTGTGAGAAAATAAATTTCTGTTGTTTAAATCTCTCAGTCTAGGGTATGTTATTATGACAGCCCAAGCTGACTAATACAGAAGCCATATGCTAATGATGGTAGAAAGAAAAGATTAAAAAATTGAAGAACTGTAAGATGAATCAAGGAGCCAAGAAATAGATAATCAGGGACAGCTGGGGGGCTCAGTTGTTGAACGTCTGCCTTCAGCTCAGGGAATGATCCCAGAGTCCCAGGATTAGGTCCCACATTGGGCTACTCGCAGGGAGCCTGCATCTTCTTCCTCTGCCTCTCTCTTTGTGTCTCTCATGAATAAATAAAATCTTTTAAAAAAGAAAGACATTCAAAAGCAGTCATGAGTATGGAGGGATTGGAAAAAACACCACACAGGCCAGGGAAAACACATATCCAGAAAAGGCTTAAGCCTTCATGCCAGGTTGATTAGTGAAGACCTTCCCTTGCTCAGAATCAGTTTGCAAAGACTGAGAGAAGATAAAGAAAGATAAAGAAGATAAGAGAGACTGTTTTTTTCAAATGCCCGATTTTTTTTTAAGATTTAAAAAATTTATTTAGCTGTTAGAAGAAGCACAAGCAGGGGGAGCAGCAAGCAGGAGAGGGAGAAGCAGACTCCCCACTGAGCAGGGAGCCCAACAAGGGGCTCCATCCCAGGACCCTGGGATTATGACCTGAGCCAAAGGCAGATGCTTAACCAACTGAGCCACCCAAGTGCCCCATCGAATGCTCAGTTTTCAACAAAATATCACAAGACACACCAAGGAACAGGAAAAATAGGGTCCATTCAATGGAATAAGATAAATCTCCTGAAACTGTCCATGAAAAACCACAGGCTGTGGACTTGCTATACAAAAACTTTAAAACAATTGTCTTAAGTATGCCCTAAGAGCAGAAGGAAGACACAGATAGAGAACTAAAGGAAAGCAGGAAAATGATTCCTGAACAAAATGAAAATATTGACAAGATACATACCATTAAAAAAAAATTCCAAGGCTAAACATATAATAACGAATTTTTAAAAATTACTAGAGGTGTGTAGTATAATGAAGTCTATATTTTGTCATTCAGATGACCAAATATATTTTTCCCAGATAGATTTGGTCTTCATCCACAGTTCCTGAAAATGTTGCAGAGCCATAAAGGTGACATGAATGTCTTATTACTAATGAAGGTGACTTTTGGACCCCACCCAAGGGCAGGGGCTGATTGCCAGGAGGACTAATCATGTGATTAAAAAGTTGGGACTCTCACTCCTGACCCTTGACCTGTGTGGGGAGGGGAAAGGGGCTCAAGGGTTGAATCAGCCAATGGCCAATGACAGTCAGTCATGACTATCTAATGCCTTCATAAAAACCCAAGAGAAGTCAGCTCAGAGAGCTTCCAGATTGGTGGAAACATGGATATTGAAGGAGTGGTGTACCTGGAGAAAGCCTGGAAACTCTGTGCCCTTGACCCATACCTCACCCCATACATCTCATCTGGCTGTTGTTTCATATCCTTCATCATATCCCTTAATAAACTGGTAAATATAAGTAAGTCTTTCCCTGAGTTCTGTGACCCACTCTAACAAATTAAAAGAACCCAAAGAGGTTGTCGGAGCATCTAATCTATAGCCAGTCACCATAGGTAACAGTCTGGAGCTTATGACTAGTGTCTAAAGTTGGAGGTGGAGCTAACTCTTTAAAAAAAAAGTTTGAGGGATCCCTGGGTGGCGCAGTGGTTTAGCGCCTGCCTTTGGCCCAGGGCGCGATCCTGGAGACCCGGGATCGAATCCCACATCAGGCTCCTGGTGCATGGAGCCTGCTTCTCCCTCTGCCTATGTCTCTGCCTGTCTCTGTCTCTCTCTATCATAAATAAATAAAAATTAAAAAAAAATTAAAAAAAAAGTTTGGGGATCCCTGGGTGGCGCAGTGGTTTGGCTCCTGCCTTTGGCCCAGGGCGCGTTCCTGGAGATCCGGGATCGAATCCCACATCGGGCTCCCAGTGCATGGAGCTTGCTTCTCCCTCTGCCTGTGTCTCTGCCTCTCTCTCTCTCTCTGTGACTATCATAAATAAATAAAAAATTTAAAAAAATAAATAAAATAAGATAGAAGTGCCTGCCTGGCTCAGTTGGAAGAGCATGTGACTCTTGATCTCAGGGTCATGAGTGTGAGCTCCATATTGGATGCAGAGATTACTAAAAATAAATTTA
>NW_026574521.1:0-2451 GCF_905146905.1 Nyctereutes procyonoides | reverse complement strand
CGAGTGTGATTGCGAGTGGGACTGTGAGTCTTGTATGAGTGTGAGTGCGAGTGTCTGTGCGATTGCGAGAGCGTGAGTGCGAGCGTGAGTGTGAGTGTGTCAGTGCGAGTGTGAGTGTGAGTGCGAGTGTGGGTGCGAGTGTGAGTGCGAGTATGAGTGCGAGTGTGTGACTGTGAGTGCGAGTGTGAGTGCGAGTGCATGTGTGAGTGCGATTGTGAGTGCGAGTGCGAGTGTGAGTGCGAGTGTGAGTGCGAGTGCGAGTGCGAGTGTGAGTGCGAGTGTGAGTGCGAGTGCGAGTGGAGTGCGAGTGAGTGCGAGTGTGAGTGCGAGTGCGAGTGTGAGTGCGAGTGCGAGTGTGAGTGAGAGTGTGAGTGCGAGTGCGAGTGTGAGTGCGAGTGTGTGAGTGTGAGTGTGAGTGCGACGGTGAGTGTGAGTGCGAGTGCGAGTGCGAGTGCGAGTGTGAGTGCGAGTGCGAGTGCGAGTGTTAGTGTGAATGAGAGTGTGAGTGCGATTGTGAGTGTGAGTGCGAGTGTGAGTGTGAGTGCGAGTCTGATTGTGAGTGTGAGTGCGAGTGTGAGTTTGAGTGCGAGTGTGAGTGTGAGTGCTAGTGTGAGTGTGACTGTGAGTGCGAGTGTGAGTGTGAGTGCTAGTGTGAGTGTGAGTGTGAGTGCGAGCGTGAGTGAGAGTGTGAGTGTGAGTGCGAGTGCGAGTGTGAGTGTGAGTGCGAGTGTGAGTGTGAGTTCGAGTGTGATTGCGAGTGGGACTGTGAGTCTTGTATGAGTGTGAGTGCGAGTGTCTGTGCGATTGCGAGAGCGTGAGTGCGAGCGTGAGTGTGAGTGTGTCAGTGCGAGTGTGAGTGTGAGTGCGAGTGTGGGTGCGAGTGTGAGTGCGAGTATGAGTGCGAGTGTGTGACTGTGAATGCGAGTGTGAGTGCGAGTGCATGTGTGAGTGCGATTGTGAGTGCGAGTGCGAGTGTGAGTGTGAGTGCGAGTGTGAGTGCGAGTGCGAGTGCGAGCGAGTTCGATTGCGAGTGTGAGTGTGAGTGCGAGTGTGAGTGCGAGCGCGAGTGTGAGTGAGAGTGTGAGTGCGAGTGCATGTGTGAGTGCGATTGTGAGTGCGAGTGCGAGTGTGAGTGTGAGTGCGAGTGTGAGTGCGAGTGCGAGTGCGAGGCGAGTTCGATTGCGAGTGTGAGTGCGAGTGCGAGTGTGAGTGCGAGCGCGAGTGTGAGTGAGAGTGTGAGTGCGAGTGCGAGTGTGAGTGCGAGTGTGTGAGTGTGAGTGTGAGTGCGACGGTGAGTGTGAGTGCGAGTGCGTGTGCGAGTGCGAGTGTGAGTGTGAGTGCGAGTGCGAGTGTTAGTGTGAATGAGAGTGTGAGTGCGATTGTGAGTGTGAGTGCGAGTGTGAGTGTGAGTGCGAGTCTGATTGTGAGTGTGAGTGCGAGTGTGAGTTTGAGTGCGAGTGTGAGTGTGAGTGCTAGTGTGAGTGTGACTGTGAGTGCGAGTGTGAGTGTGAGTGCTAGTGTGAGTGTGAGTGTGAGTGCGAGTGTGAGTGAGAGTGTGAGTGTGAGTGCGAGTGCGAGTGTGACTGAGTGCGAGTGTGAGTGTGAGTTCGAGTGTGATTGCGAGTGGGACTGTGAGTCTTGTATGAGTGTGAGTGCGAGTGTCTGTGCGATTGCGAGAGCGTGAGTGCGAGCGTGAGTGTGAGTGTGTCAGTGCGAGTGTGAGTGTGAGTGCGAGTGTGGGTGCGAGTGTGAGTGCGAGTATGAGTGCGAGTGTGTGACTGTGAATGCGAGTGTGAGTGCGAGTGCATGTGTGAGTGCGATTGTGAGTGCGAGTGCGAGTGTGAGTGTGAGTGCGAGTGTGAGTGCGAGTGCGAGTGCGAGCCGAGTTCGATTGCGAGTGTGAGTGCGAGTGCGAGTGTGAGTGCGAGCGCGAGTGTGAGTGAGAGTGTGAGTGCGAGTGCATGTGTGAGTGCGATTGTGAGTGCGAGTGCGAGTGTGAGTGTGAGTGCGAGTGTGAGTGCGAGTGCGAGTGCGAGGCGAGTTCGATTGCGAGTGTGAGTGCGAGTGCGAGTGTGAGTGCGAGCGCGAGTGTGAGTGAGAGTGTGAGTGCGAGTGCGAGTGTGAGTGCGAGTGTGTGAGTGTGAGTGTGAGTGCGACGGTGAGTGTGAGTGCGAGTGCGTGTGCGAGTGCGAGTGTGAGTGTGAGTGCGAGTGCGAGTGTTAGTGTGAATGAGAGTGTGAGTGCGATTGTGAGTGTGAGTGCGAGTGTGAGTGTGAGTGCGAGTCTGATTGTGAGTGTGAGTGCGAATGTGAGTTTGAGTGCGAGTGTGAGTGTGAGTGCTAGTGTGAGTGTGACTGTGAGTGCGAGTGTGAGTGTGAGTGCTAGTGTGAGTGTGAGTGTGAGTGCGAGTGCGAGTGTGAGTGTGAGTGTGAGTGTGAGTGCGAGTGTGAG
>NW_026574520.1:0-2443 GCF_905146905.1 Nyctereutes procyonoides | reverse complement strand
CAAAATCATTTATGACATTAATTTATTTTTATACGTTTTGCTGGTCAGTGGAAGCTAATGCAAGGACCATTTTACAAATGGTCAGACTGAACTACATGATTATATGGATTATTTCTAATGCTGCTCAACAACAAATGGCAGAACTAATGGCAAAACCCAAGGCCTTTGCATTTCAGATTCATTTTTCCCTTCATAACAGGGACCAAGACCTGCTGCAGGAATTCATTTGATTACTTTGGGGGTTTGGAGTGGGGTCAGAAATTTCTCAAAATTGACTTTGAAAAAAAATGGTATGGGGGGGTGCAGGGGGAAGGAATCAGTGATGAAAATCTATACTCCAGGAGTTTGTTTTTTTTCTTTTTCTTTCTTTTTTTTTTTTTCAGGAGCCATTTTTGAAAGTTAACAGCAAAAAGAATGAAAACTAGTTTATTCCACTCACTATCATAAATTTAGCAAATGGGAAGTACACAACAGCAAGGGAGTGGTCACATTACACCTACACCGGAAGCTCAGTTCCATCTGAGGGCACTCTCTAACATCCCCGGTGCATCCATCTTCTGCTACAATACACACTGATTTTGCAACACCTGACCATTCTCTGACCAGGTCTTGCCTTGTTCTACTCATCCCTCTTTCTTTGGCTTCCTTCTCTCCCTAAGGGACTTGAATACCCCCCCAAGTCCCAGCTCTGGGCCATCCTCCCTCTCTATTCTGATCGTTCCCCACAGAACTCATTAACATTAAACTGATGTTGCCCAAATCGATATTTTCCCATCTGGAGAACTCACCCAAGTGCAGTCTGTATTACAACACCTCCTGGGCATTTTAATTCCTATGTCTTGTCATCATCATCACCACCTCAGATCCAGCATGTTTAGGATTAAAAGGTTTCATTCCATTCCCCAGTCAGGCAACAAACTATTCTGTATCACTCATGTCTTGCCAATGCCACTGCCATTCACTGCTCCTTAAGTCACATGGTCACATGGCTGAGTGATCTGACACAGTCCTTGTCTTACGGCCCATAGTCAACAGCTCCAATGAGCTTCTTTGTGCTTTGTGTTGGTCTCTCTTATTTTCCCCAAAGTCTCCTTCTTAATTGAATCCTTCTAGATAGCCTCATCACCAGCCAGTTCTCCCTCTTCCAACCTTAAAGGAGAGGTACAGTTGAAGAGAGCAAAAACCTACAGTGTTGTTTTCCATCAAGGGAATGTGACATAAATGCCCGAAGGTAGTAGAGAGCAGTCAGTGTGGCTACAGTGGAGTGGATGATGGGATGGAGAGCGATGTGAAAAGCACAGGTGGTAAACAAGGCCTGGATTGTGGTGGGCCTTCCAAGGCAGAGTTTGGATGTTATTTGATTGCAATGGGAAGGCATTCTAGAACAGAGTAGTAAGCAGAAACACTGGAAACATTCTCTCCACGTATCTCTCTCTATAGTATGAAGGTTAGAGAAGAATGGATAAATGAGAACCATTCATAGGACAAAAATGCAGCGTTGAGCACAGGTGACATGATCGACAAGCACTTATCGACCACAATGGTGAACACTAATTGTTCAACTGTACACACCAAGCCCCACTCTCACTCTTTAAAGGTTTAACTTGTTTAAACTGCACTACACTCTATGAAGTTTATCTTCACGTAATACATGAGAAAACAGGCACAGGGAAATTAAGCCCATGGTCAAATAAATCATAAAGCCAGGAGGCCAATCCAAACAGCAAAGTTCTAGGATCTGTGCTCCGGCCATACTGCATGACATATTAACAATCACTCTGGCCTGGAAACACTTGGAATAAGATTCAATCCTTTCCTCTGTCCTAAAATCCTAGAACTTCATCCCCTGATCACTTTATCTCACTTGCGCTGTTGTGAGCACGCTGACCACCCTTCTGACACCTTAATATACCCAGCTATGTCCTACCTCATGTTCTTTGCATTTACTGCTCCCTCTGCTGAAGATTTCCAACTCTCAAACCTTTGCATGACCCCAAATCTCATTATTCATGTCTCAGCTCAAAAGTAACCACTTCAGAGAAGCTTTCTCCCAACCCAAGATCCTCTCCAGCCCATCATCCCATGCTGTTCCTTTTACAGCAACTTGTAAGTACCTGAACTTGTTTTATTTATTTACCCCTTTGTCTGTCCCTACTTCCCAATCTAAAATCACAAGAGAGTAGGGGCTTTGTCTGTCAAATTCACTATTATATCCTCAGGGGTATGTATTTATTTGTAGACACGTATTTATTTAATGGATTATTACCAAACCAATGAAAAGTTCCCACAATCTTGGGGTGATCATAATGACATGCGGGAGTGGGTCGGGGCTTGGTTCTCAGCTTGGAGGTTCTGACAGGTGATTTTTAGCTTACCCAGCAATGTCTGGTCCCTTTGCAGGTCAATACCCAGAACAATCCCACATGTGTCTTATTTATAAACC
>NW_026574519.1:0-2435 GCF_905146905.1 Nyctereutes procyonoides | reverse complement strand
GAGGTGCAAGGTTGGCTTTTGTGTTTGAGTACTTTCCAGGTTTCGGATGAATGCTTGCATTGCGATGTATTTCCCCCTCAGGACTGGTTTTGCTATATCCCAAAGATTTTTGTTGTTGTTGTTGTTTGTTTTTTTTAAATTTTATTTATTTATGAGAGTCACAGAGAGAGAGAGAGAGAGAGAGAGAGAGAGAGAGAGAGGCAGAGACACAGGCAGTGGGAAAAGCAGGCTCCATGCACCGGGAGCCCGACGTGGGATCCGATCCTGGGTCTCCAGGATCGCGCCCTGGGCCAAAGGCAGGCGCCAAACCACTGCGCCACCCAGGGATCCCCTATCCCAAAGATTTTGAATGGTTGTTTCTTCATTCTCATTAGTTTCCATGAGACTTTTGAATTCTTCTCTAATTTCCTGGTTGACCCTTCCATCTGGGTTGAAATCCTTCCAATCTTCTTTTTGTGAATTAGTTATAATTTCAAAGCAAATGGTATGAAACTATGGAGGGGAGGGTCCAAATCGATTGGTATGGGTTCAGACCTGAACTGGGACCCAGTGTGTGGTCTCTTCTGGAGCAAGTTCCATGTGCACTTGAGAAGAATGTGTATGCAGTTGCGTTCGGATGTAAAGTTCCATAGATATCTGTGAGATGCCTCTGGTCCAGTATCTCATTTCAAGCTCTTGTTTCTTCGGAGATGTCGTGCCTAGAAGATCTGTGGATCGTACAAAGCGCTAGTTCAAGTCACCAAGTGTAAGTGTATTATTCTCTCAGTATGTCTTAACTTTGGTTACTACTTGATTGATATACCTGGCAGTTTCCACATTTGGGGCCTACATATTGATGATTGTGAGGTCTTGTTGGGTAGAAACTATAAGTATGACATAGTGTCCCTCTTCACCTCCCACTACAGTCTTGGGGGTAAACCTTAGTTTATCTGATATAAGGATGGCTATGCCTTCTTTCTCTTGAGGACCATTTGAATGGTAAGTGGTCCTCCTACCTTTAATTTTTGTGCCGGAGGTGTCCTTATGTCTAAAATGAGTCTCGGGGATCCCTGGGTGGCTCAGCGGTTTAGCGCCGGCCTTTGGCACAGGGCTCGATCCTGGAGTCCCGGGATCGAGTCCCACATCGGGCTCCTGGCCTGGAACCTGCTTCCCTCTCCTCCTGTCCCTCTCTCTCTCTCTCTCTCTCCCTCTCTCTCTCTCTCTGTCTATTATAAGTAAGTAAGTAAGTAAATAAATAAATAAATCTAAAAAAAATAGAGTCTGTTGTAGACAGCAAATAGATGGGTCCTGCTTTTTTATCCAGTCTGAAACCCTGCACCTTTTGATGGGGTCATTAAGTCCATTCACGTTCAGATTTCCTTTTTTTTTTTAATTTTTATTTATTTATGATAGTCACAGAGAGAGAGAGATAGGCAGAGACACAGGCAGAGGGAGAAGAAGGCTCCATGCATCAGAAGCCCGATGTGGGATTCGATCCCGGGTCTCCAGGATCGCGCACTGGGCCAAAGGCAGGTGCCAAACCGCCGCGCCACCCAGGGATCCCACGTTCAGATTTCCTATTGGAAGATATGAATTTAGTGTCATCATGATACCTACGCAATCCTTGTTTTTGTGGGTTTTTCCCTTGGACCTCCTCTTTATTTTCTTTTTCTTTTTCTTTTTCTTTTTTCTTTTTTTTAAGATTCAGACAGTGAATTAAAGCTCCTCAGATCCTAGTCTCACACCCAAAAAAAGATGGTACTAGTGCACCAGATGACCACAAAGTGGTTGAGGTTACCTCCTTGCCTAGGGGCCAGTTCTGGGCTGCAGCTTTAGGGGAGCAGGGCAGGAAACCCCGTCCCTCATCAGACACGCAGAGGTGAGGAGAAACTGCCTCAGGATAGCCTGTAGGTGGATAGAGAGGCGAGTGGGGACAGCCTCCGACTCTCTCCTGCTCCAGGGCGATCCAGGTGTCCTTGCGATGCTCAGTGGGTTCCGTTCCTGCTGCTGTTGTAATGCATCACAAACTGGGAGGCTTAACCAATATAAATCTATGGTACAGCTCTGGAGGCCAGAAGTCTGAAGCAGGCTTCTCTGGGCTAGAGCCAAGGTGTCAGTGAGAATGGGGAAAATTAACAAGGCGGGAAAGCACACATGTCGGAGAGGATGCGGAGAAAGGGGAGCCCTCCTGCACTGTTGGTGGGAATGTGACCTGGTGCAGCCACTCTGGGAAACTGTGTGGAGGTTCCTCAAAGAGTTAAAAACAGACCTGCCCTACGACCCAGCAATTGCACTGCTGCGGATTTACCCCAAAGATACAGATGCAGTGAGAGGCCGGGACACCTGCACCCCGATGTTCACAGCACCAATGTCCACAGTAGCCAAACTGTGCACGGAGCCTCGGTGTCCATCGAAAGATGATGGATAAAGAAGATGTGGTCTATGTACACAATGGA
>NW_026574518.1:0-2433 GCF_905146905.1 Nyctereutes procyonoides | reverse complement strand
TTTATTCATGAGGGACACAGAGAAAGAGAGAGAGGCAGAGACATAGGCAGAGGGAGAAGCATTTGCAGGGAGCCTGATGTATAACTCAATCCTGGGACCTCAGGACCACACCCTGAGCCAGGGGCAGGTGCTTAACTGCTGAGCCACCCAGGCATTCCCTAGGGCATTTGTTTTAAATTTAGAGATTTGTTGGTGGTTTTTGTTTTGTTTTTGTTTATGTTTTTTTTAAATTGTATTTTTTATTTTTTTATTTTTGTCATGGAAGAACAGATTTCCTTTAGGTCAAAAAAGGAAAGGAGTGGTAATGTATTTATCCTGTGTCAAAGATGAACACCTGTGTCCAAAGCAGAGAATCTGTTGAAATTGTAAATGATAATAATTAGCTTAAGCAGTATATTTAAGAGTATGTTTAGCATCAAAGGAGTCATTGAAGCTTTCATAATTCAACTTAAATATATAGGTTTTGTAGGGATTATTTTCTAAGTATCTATCTATCTAGCTATCACCTATCTATGTAGTTGTAGGATGTATTCTGCAGCTAAACCTGAAGACAAACATTACAGTAATTCTGAGTGGAGAAGGGTGTTGCTCAGAAGATCCAGGCTAGTTTCAAATACCTTGTTATGTAGTATATAACAATCATGCTGAATTTGCTTATGAAATTGATGATTATGTGGCTCTAGTTAGGTATCCATAACTCAAAAAAGGAAATATATTTTTTAAAGTAAATATGCCTCCAGAGCTTTCTTTTTTTTAATATTTTATTTATTTATGAGAGACACAGAATGAGAGGTAGAGACACAGGTAGAGGAAGAAGCACACTTCCTGTGGGGGGCCTGATATTGAACTTGATCCCAGGACCCATGGATCATGCCCTAAGCCAAAGGCAGATGCTCAACCACTGAGCCAACTAGGCATCCTACCTCTAGAGCTTTCTATTTCTACTTCAACATCAGGGCTTATCTGTAGTCCTTTTTCTTAAACAAGATTTTCTTTCTGGTAAAAAAGAGATGAAAAAAAAATATTTCAGGGTTGGGGGATGGAGGCGGCAAAACATGTGATGCTCAGTAAAAAATGTCTCACACCAAAAGAAAATTCCCTTCAGTAAGCATTTTCTGACTGAGCTCCATCTTTAAATTCCAGTGTCTCAGTCATTTACAAAACATATACTTTTGACCAGTTGCGATTTTCTGTTAGAGAAAATAAGACGTATTATTTTTCTCAATTTTAATTAATATATCCATTATATTTATTAAGAAAAGAAATACTGAAGATTTCCCATTTTACCAAAGGGAAAGGTGGTCATCAAATGCCATTCCACTCAGGTCATGATCCCAGGCTCCTGGGATCAAATCCCACAGCTGGCTCCCTGCTCAGCAGTAAATCAGCTTCTTCCTCTCCCTTTGCGCCTACCCCCTGCTCATTTTCTCTCTCTCTCTCAAATAAATAAATAAAATATTTGTTTTTAAAAGATTTTATTTATTTATTTATTCATGAGAGACACAGAGAGAGGCAGAGACACAGGCAGAGGGAGAAGCAGGCTCCATGCAATGAGCCCGAAGTGGGACTCAATCCCAGGACTCCAGGATCATGCCCTGGGCCGAAGGCAGGTGCTAAACCGCTGAGCCACCCAGGCATCCCAATAAATAAAATCTTAAAGAAAAAAGAGAACAACAGCCTAGATGTTGACTGTAGTAAGAAGTGCCTTGGAGCTATTTTGTAGAAAAATTATATTAAATATTTGTATCTTGTTTTATATCCTTTATTGTCCATATCTCACATCTAAAACTATCTTTTTCTTGTTTTTAGTCCATAGATTATAATTCTAATTCATTCTTGGGAATTATATTTCAAATTGAAATCTTGTAACAAAGTCTTAAATATATACCATGTATTCATATCCTGATCTTATTTTTAAATAAACATTAATGCTATTCTCATAATGCAAAACCTAGTATATTATTGAAATAATATTTGTAATTTATAAATAATATTATAACAATATTATATATAACATACTCTTTTTTTAAAAGATTTATTTATTTATTATTCATAGACACACACACACACACACACACACACACACACACAGAGGCAGAGACACAGGCAGAGGGAGAAGCAGACTCCCTGCAGGGAGCCCAATGTGGGACTCTATCCCAGGACTCCAAGATCCCACCCTGGGCCGAAGGTGGGCGCTAAACCACTGAGCCACCCAAGGATCCCCAAGATGTATGATTTAAATTAAAATTAGAGCAATGCTGTTTGTGATCTTTAATGGAGCAAACTTCTGGAGGCACAAGAGATTAAAACACGAACCTTAGTTTTTGGATTCTATTTGATGTTTGTTTATTCTGAGACATGAAGTTGTTTCACTTCACTATAAATATTTACTATATTTATGTTTTTGGTTTCTTCTTTGTGTGCATGTTCTAT
>NW_026574517.1:0-581 GCF_905146905.1 Nyctereutes procyonoides | reverse complement strand
GCACCAGGAGCCTGATGTGGGATTCGATCCCGGGTCTCCAGGATCGCGCCCTGGGCCAAAGGCAGGCGCCAAACCGCTGCGCCACCCAGGGATTCCCCATCATTAAATTTTTTAAAGATTTTATTTATTTATTCATGAGACACACAGAGAAAGGTAGAGACATAGGCAGAGGGAGAAGCAGGCTCCCTATAGGGAGCCTGGTGTGGAATTTGATCCTAGGACCCCAGGTTCACAACCTGAGCTGAAGGCAGATGCTCAACCACTGAGCCACCCAGGTGCCACATAGATCCTATCATTAATTAACCCTTCACTATTTTGCTTCAGCATATATCCAGGCAGCCATCCTCTCCCCATCTATAATCTCATTTTAAAAATGCATTTCCAGGGATCCCTGGGTGGCGCAGTGGTTTGGCGCCTGCCTTTGGCCCGGGGCACGATCCTGGAGACCCGGGATCGAATCCCACGTCGGGCTCCCGGTGCATGGAGCCTGCTTCTCCCTCTGCCTGTGTCTCTGCCTCTCTCTCTTTCTCTCTCTGTGACTATCATAAATAAAGAAAAAAAATTAAAAAAAAATAAAAATG
>NW_026574516.1:0-2400 GCF_905146905.1 Nyctereutes procyonoides | reverse complement strand
GGTCACACCTGGACTCTAATGCCAATGTCATTGCTCTTGATTGCTGGTCAAGGAGAGGATTATATTTATCTGTGAAAGATCACCCACTAATTGAAGGTGGATATGGAGACATTGCTTCAGCCAGAATGGTCAAAGATGACTTTGTGGGAGGGCACCTGGGTTGCTCAGTTAAGCGTCTGCCTCCAGCTCAGGTCATGATCCCAGGGTCCTGGGATCGAGCTCCATGTTGTAGGGCTCCCTGCTTAGTGAGGAGCCTGCTTCTCTCTCCTTCTGCCACTCCCCCACCCTGTTCATGCTCTCTCTTTCAAATAAATAAATAAAATCTTTTTTTTTAAGATGACTTTGTGGAGGGGTGGGATACAGGAAGTTTCTGTAGGCTGAGAGAAGGGGGAAGTATTTCATGGTGGCTGGGGGGATCAGTGAGGAAGGTCAAGGAAAGGGTAGACAGTGAGGATGGTCACAAATGCCACCGCCTCCCCTAATCTTCTCCCACAGCTCTGCAAAGGAGGAGAGACAGGGATGATCATTTCCATTTTGAAACAAAGGAAGCTTAAAGAGGTTATGTGACTTGCTCATAGTCACCCACTTACTGAGTGATAGAAATAGGTCATCAGGCTCATGGACTCCATTTTACAAGTAGCAGGGAAGCATGGAAGTTTTATGGGTAGAGTATAGGAGATGGGGCATGGACCCCCTTGTATTAAAAAGGTCTCATTTTCATTATTTGTTTAAGAGCAGCATTCTTAACCTTTTCTTGTGCCACAGGCTGCTTTGGCAGTCTGTTGAAGTCTGTGGATTGCTTGGCCAACAATTTGAAAGATTTTTTTTGAAAGATTTTTAATTATGGTGAATACACATAAAATTTACCACCTTAACCATTTATAAGGGTACAGTACAGTGGTGTTATGTACACTCACAGTGTTGTGCAGCTATCCACAGAATTCTTTTTTTTCACAGAATTCTTTTTATCTTGCAAAGCTGAAACTTTCCATCCATTAAACACTAACTAACTCTCCATTCCCACCTTTCCCAGCCATTCCGCTTTCTGTCTCTATGAATTTTACCTACTTTAGATACCTCATATAAGTGGAAACATGCAGTATATGTCCTTTTGTGACTTTTTTTTCACTTGGCATAATGTTCTCAGGGTTCAACCATGATGTAACATGTGTCAGACATTCCTTCTTTTTCAAGGCTGAATAATATTCTGTTGTATCTATATACCACGTTATGCTTATTCATCCATCAACAGACACTTGTGCTGCCTCTACCTTTTGGCTATTGCAAAAGATGTGACAAGCAATGTATTAAAATGCATAAAATTATATGTGTGTGTATATTAGATATAACATGATCACAAAGAAACCAATTATATTGATAAACAGTTATCAATATATATTTTAAAAACAAATCATGACATAGAAATACATGAGCTCCTTTACTAATACGGTAAATAAGATCTAGGAGCAGGCCTGATAACTGCCTTAATTTTGGAACAGTTAGGCCACAGTAACTTCTTACAAGATACATCCATGAAGGCAAGAGAAACAAAAGCAAAAATGAACTACTGGGACTTCATCAAGATAAGAAGTTTTGGCACAGCAAAAGAAACAGTCAACAAAACTAAAAGACAACCTACAGAATGGAAGAAGATATTTGCAAATGACCTATCAGATAAAGGGCTAGTATCAAAGATCTAAAAAGAACTTATGAAACTCAACAGCAAAGAAACAAACAATCCAATCATGAAATGAGCAAAAGACATGAACAGAAATCTCACAGAGGAAGACACAGACATGGCCAACAAGCACATGAGAAAATGCTCTGCATCACTGGCCATCAGGGAAATGCAAATCAAAACCACAATGAGATACCACCTCACACCAGTGAGAATGGGGAAAATTAACAAGGCAGGAAACCACAAATGTTGGAGAGAATGTGGAGAAAGGGGAACCCTCCTGCACTGTTGGTGGGAATGTGAACCGGTGCAGCCACTCTGGAAAACTGTGTGGAGGTTCCTCAAAGAGTTAAAAATAGACCTGCCTGACGACCCAGCAATTGCACTGTTAGGGATTTACCCCAAAGATTCAGATGCAATGAAACGCCAGGACACCTGCACCCCGATGTTTCTAGCAGCCATGTCCACAATAGCCAAACTGTGGAAGGAGCCTCGGTGCCCATCGAAAGATGAATGGATAAAGAAGATGTGGTTTATGTATACAATGGAATATTACTCAGCTATTAGAAATGACAAATACCCACCATTTGCTTCAACGTGGATGGAACTGGAGGGTATTATGCTGAGTGAAATAAGTTAATCAGAGAAGGACAAACATTATATGGTCTCATTCATTTGGGGAATATAAAAAATAGTGAAAGGGAATAAAGGGGAAAGGAGAA
>NW_026574515.1:0-2399 GCF_905146905.1 Nyctereutes procyonoides | reverse complement strand
CTGAGTCGGGCTCCTGGCATGGAGCCTGCTTCTCCCTCTGCTTATGTCTCTGCCTCTCTCTCTGTGTTTGTCTCTTATGAATAAATAAATAAAATCTAAAAAGAAAGAAAGAAACAATTCCTTTCTATACCACCATTGGAAATGCTGTGTTGTCCCTTTGTGTCTCTTAACCAGGTGTTGGAGAGCTGCAGTTAACTTTTAGACAAACCATGTAACCTGTTCTTACTCTCATTTTGCTTTTATATATTCTTTAGGCTAAACTATGGGACTAGGTACAAAGTGGGAGCTGATACTTGCCTGTCTTAATTATTAATAAGAAAACATTTTAAAGCAACCAAGTGAAATTTCATGCAACCATCTAACTGAGGCCTCTAAAGCAAATGATTTTTAATTCAGTAATGTTGGAAAAAGGCAAAGTATGCAATGATTGAAGATAGGAAATACCTCAGTTAGCTGATATGCAAGTAATCAGATCAGAGAAACAACCAAATATATAATATTTGTTGATGCAAATAATTTCAAATAACTGAATTACTATGTTGTACATCAAACCAATGTAATATTGTGTGTGACCTATACTCAAATAAAAATACCTTTTAATAAATAAATAAGGGCAATTGGGAGCCTCAATCATTAAAGTGTCTGACTCTTGATTTCAGGTCAGGTCATGATCTCAGGGTTGTGGGATTGAGCCCCACATTGGGCTCTGTTCAGTGGGGAGTCTGCTTGAGATTCTTTCTCTCTCTCCTTCTGCTCCTCCCCCCAGCTCTCTCTTTCCCTTTTTTTTTTATAAATTAATTTTTGTTGGTGATCAATTTACCAACATACAGAATAACACCCAGTGCTCATCCCGTCAAGTGTCCCCCTCAGTGCCCGTCACCCATTCACCCCCACCCCCCGCCCTCCTCCCCTTCCACCACCCCTAGTTCATTTCCCAGAGTTAGAAGTCTCTATGTTCTGTCTCCCTTTCTGATATTTCTCACACATTTCTTCCCCTTCCCTTATATTCCCTTTCACTATTATTCATATTCCCAAATGAATGAGAACATACACTGTTTGTCCTTCTCCGATTGACTTACTTCACTCAGCATAATACCCTCCAGTTCCATCCACGTTGAAGCAAATGGTGGGTATTGGTCGTTTCTAATGGCTGAGTAATATTCCATTGTATACATAAACCACATCTTCTTTATCCATTCATCCTTCGATGGACACCGAGGCTCCTCCACAGTTTGGCTATTGTGGACATGGCTGCTAGAAACATCGGGGTGCAGGTGTCCCGGCGTTTCATTGCATCTGAATCTTTGGGGTAAATCCCTAACAGTGCAAATGCTGGGTCGAAGGGCAGATATATTTTTAACTCTTTGAGGAACCTCCACACAGTTTTCCAGAGTGGCTGCACCAGTTCACATTCCCACCAACAGTGTAAGAGGGTTCCCTTTTCTCCACATCCTCTCCAACATTTGTGGTTTCCTGCCTTGTTAATTTTCCCCATTCTCACTGGTGTGAGGTGGTATCTCATTGTGGTTTTGATCTGTATTTCCCTAATGGCAAGTGATGCAGAGCATTTTCTCATGTGCATGTTGGCCATGTCTATGTCTTCCTCTGTGAGATTTCTCTTCATGTCTTTTGCCCATTTCATGATTGGATTGTTTGTTTCTTTGCTGTTGAGTTTAATAAGTTCTTTATAGATTTTGGAAACTAGCCCTTTATCTGATATGTCATTTGCAAATATCTTCTCCCTTTCTGTAGGTTGTCTTTGAGTTTTGTTGACTGTATCCTTTGCTGTGCAAAAGCTTCTTATCTTGATGAAGTCCCAATAGTTCATTTTTGCTTTTGTTTCTTTTGCTTTTGTGGATGTATCTTGCAAGAAGTTACTGTGGCCAAGTTCAAAAAGGGTGTTGCCTGTGTTCTCCTCTAGGATTTTGATGGAATCTTGTCTCACATTTAGATCTTTCATCCATTTTGAGTTTATCTTTGTGTATGGTGCAAGAGAGTGGTCTAGTTTCATTCTTCTGCATGTGGATGTCCAATTTTCCCAGCACCATCTATTGAAGAGACTGTCTTTCTTCCAGTGGATCGTCTTTCCTCCTTTACCGAATATTAGTTGACCATAAAGTTCAGGGTCCACTTCTGGGTTCTCTATTCTGTTCCATTGATCTATGTGTCTGTTTTTGTGCCAGTACCACACTGTCTTGATGACCACAGCTTTGTAGTACAACCTGAAATCTGGCATTGTGATGCCCCCAGATATGGTTTTCTTTTTTAAAATTCCCCTGGCTGTTCGGGGTCTTTTCTGATTCCACACAAATCTTAAAATAATTTGTTCTAAGTCTCTGAAGAAAGTCCATGGTATTTTGATAGGGATTGCATTAAACGTGTAAATTGCCCTGGGTAAC
>NW_026574514.1:0-2392 GCF_905146905.1 Nyctereutes procyonoides | reverse complement strand
TGTGGTGTCAGTAACCCTCTTGCTGACTGCATCTGCCTGTCTGGGGTCTGAGTCTCTGGGGCGTCCACCGGGACACGTTGGCACCCGTGAGCCAGGGTCCAACAATGATTATGATGGTGGCCTATAGCCCATACTCTTCTAGGGCTAGAGATACCACACTGAACAAAATCGGCAAAAATTAAAATAATTGCTCTCACATAGCTTATATTTATTTTATTTTTAAGATTTTTAAAAAACGTTTTAATTAGGGCAGCCTGGTGGCTCAGCAGTTTAGCGCCGCCTTCAGCCCAGGGAATGATCCTAGAGACCCGGGATCGAGTCCCAAGTCAGGCTCCCTGCATGGAGCCTGCTTCTCCCTCTGCTTGTGTCTCTGCCTCTCTCTCTCTCTCTCTGTCTCTCATGAATAAATAAATAAAATCTTGAAAAAAAGTTTTAATTAATTTATTTAAGTAATCTCTATACCCAATGTGAGGCTTGAACTCACAACCCTGAGTTGAAGAGTTACATGCTTTTCCGACTGAGCCAGCCAGGAACCCCATCACATAGCTTATACTTTAACAATTATTTTAAGTATATTATTTATTTTAGTAATCTCTACATCCAGTGTGGGGCTCGAACCCATAACCCAAGAACTTCTGACTAGGAGGAACCCATAACCCTTAGTCTTCTAAGCTTGCCAGGTGTCCCTTAGCTTGTATTGTAGTTCTAGGGAAATAGAACATAATAGATGATATAGATAGGAGGATGCTAGGTAACAGAGATACTATGCAAGATGGTGACAAAAGTTATGAAGGAAAATCAAGAGGAAAATGATAGGGGGTGGGAGATGTTACTGAGAAGGTAATATTAGGGGACCCTGGGTGGCTCAGCGGTTTCGTGCCTGCCTTTGGCCCAGGGCGTGATCCTGGAGACCGGGGATCAAGTCCCACATCGGGCTCCATGCAGGGAGCCTGCTTCTCCCTCTGCCTGCCTTTGCCTCTCTCTCTCTCTCTCTCCCTCTGTCTATCGTAAAAAAAAAAAAATGCAATTGCTTTTTTCTTTTGATTTTTGTGTCCTCCAGTGTTTCATTTTTCAATTGCTGGAGTGAGTTTTGATCATCACATGGACTAGTGCTTGGGAAACCAGCAGAATAGCAAGAAATGGTTATTTCTTTTAAAGAACATTTATTTAATTTGTATTGCCTGCATCCCAGGAGAGCTGGGGGCTTGAGATTACCTGTGTCCTCTAGCAAGTGTGCCAATCCAAGCTGCATTTGACTTTTTCTAGAATCTCCAAGGCTACCACTCTCTCTATCCCTTGGATTATTCCAATAGCCACCCAACTGGTTTCCGTGTTTGCATCCTAGCCTTCCCATAATCTAGTTTCAACATACCAGCCAGAATGAATTTTCATTAAGACACGTCATATCAAGGGCACCTGGGTGGCTCAGTCAATTAAGCATCTGCCTTCAGCTCTGGTCATGATCCCAGGAGGATGAAACCCCAAGTCCAAGTCTGCTCCCTGCTCAGCAGGGAGTCTCCTCCTCCCTCTGCCTCTGCCCTCCCCTCATGCACACTCACTTGTGCTCTTTCTCTTACTCTCTCAAATAAATGAAATCTTTAAAAAAGAAAAAAAAGACAAGTTATATCAAGCTATTCCTTTACTCAAAATCCTCTTTCGGCATTCTCACATTTCAAGGAATAAGTTAAAGTCCTGGATTACGTGAACCCTTTTGTTGCTTTGTACTTAACCTCTGTCCTGTGACCTTGTGTTCTCCTCTGCCCACCATGACACTGACCTCCTTGCTGATTCTGGAACAAGCCAGGAAATCTCCAGATTCAGGGCTTTTGCTATCACTCTTATCTCTTGCTGATCTGTTCTTCCCCCAGAAATCTAAGCAGGTTGATCTCTTACCTCCTTTCCATCTCTAATATTACCTTCTCTCTCTCTCTTTTGTTTTTATTTTAATATTTACCCTTCATTTATTTATTTATTTTTAAGATTTTTAAGAATGTTTGCCCAAACGGGCTCTCCGCCTCCGAGGAGGAAAAGAGCCCCGATTAGCAATTACAGGGATCTTTTAAAGGCAAAAGGAAAGAACCCCCCTAAAGACAAAAGAACCGCGGGAGTCGCATAGCATCCAGGTTGATTTCACAGAGGGTCAACTTGAACCTATTCAGGGACATTCCAATCAGGGTGTGGGGGGAAATGGTTTTCTTACTGTGAACAGAATGCTTTTAGTTGCTAAAATTTCAGGAAGGCGCCTGGATGGGCTGCCTCTGGATTAGGGCTGGCCCTACTTACAAGGGGGGGAGGTTTCTTCCTGAGCTTTGTTTGTATCCGGGCTATCTTGGTCTTCGTAGCCTTCTTTGAAATTGGCCCAGGCCCCAAGGAGGTCAGTGTCATGGTCACC
>NW_026574513.1:0-2349 GCF_905146905.1 Nyctereutes procyonoides | reverse complement strand
TATTGGAGTTTGATTCGCCAAAGATATAGATGCAGTGAAAAGCTGAGACACCTGCACCCCAATGTTTATAGCAGCAATGTCCACAATAGCCAAACTGTGGAAGGAGAATTTGCCTTTTAAAAAATGAAAATAATTTTGTAAATCCTATTTGCTTTTATTTTATAATTTGAATTTTCACATAAATTTTAATTTATAACAAATTCAAGCTATTAACTTCTGTGAAGAGTCATTACTTTCTTTTTTAAGGTTTTACTTATTTGAGAGAGAGAGAAAGAACACAAGCAGGGAGAGAGGGAGACAGGCAGAGGGAAAGGAAGAAGTAGACTCCCCACTGAGCAGACAGCCCGATGTAAGTCTCAATCTCAAGACCCTGAGATCATTTTTTCTCCTTTCCCCTTTATTCCCTTTCACTATTTATTATATTCCCCCCCCCAAAAAAAAAATGAGTGGGAAATATCTGAAAGGGAGACAGAACATGAAAGACTCCTAACTCTGGGAAACGAACTAAGGGTGGTGGAATGGGAGGTGGGCAGGAGGTGGGGGTGACTGGGTGACGGGCACTGAGGTGGGCACTTGACGGGATGAGCACTGGGTGTTATTCTATATGTTGGCAAATTGAATACAAATAAAAAATAAATTTATAAAAAAAAAAGACCCTGAGATCATGACCTGGGCCAAAGGCAGATGCTTAACTGATTGAGCCACCCAGGCACCCCAAGAGTCATTACTTTCTAACACTACTACTGAAATTTTTTCTTCCCTTTATAAATAAGTTAGTGAAAGTCGACTAACACAAGACTTATTTAGAAAGCTTTTGGTTGGGGGAGGGGCAAGATGGCGGAAGAGCAGGGTCCCCAAATCACCTGTCCCCACCAAATTACCTAGATAACCTTCAAACCATCCTGAAAATTTACGAATTCGGCCTGAGATGTAAAGAGAGACCAGCTGGAATGCTACAGTGAGAAAAGTTCGCGCTTCTATCAAGGTAGGAAGACGGGGGAAAAGAAATAAAGAAACAAAAGGCCTCCGAGGGGGAGGGGCCCTGCGAGGAGCCGGGCTGAGGCCGGGGCGAGTGTCCCCAGGACAGGAGAGCCCCGTCCCGGAGGAGCAGGAGCTGCACCAACCTTCCCGGGGGAAAGGGGCTCGCAGGGAGTTGGAGCAGGACCCAGGAGGGCGGGGATGCCCTCAGGCTCCCTGGGACACTAACAGACACCTGCGCCCCAGGAGAGTGCTCCGAGCTCCCTAAGGGCTGCAGCGCGCACGGCGGGGACTGACCGGAGCAGCTCGGAGCAGCTCGGAGGGGCTCGGGAGCGGCTCCAGGGAGGGAGCTGCGGGGCGGGAGCGCGAATCCCACAGCGCAGGCCCCGGAGCACAGGGCGCCGGGACACAGCCCAGGATCCGGCCTCCCCCGGGACAGGCAGAGGCCGGGAGGGCCTGAGACAGCGAGGACGCTCCTGCCCCGAGCTGAGCAGATCAGTGGCCCCGCCCCGGAGCCTCCAGGCCCTGCGGACGGAGAGCCGAGAGCCCCGAGCCCCGTAGTTCCTGCGGAGGCTGAATCCAGGCTTCCAGAGTTGCCATAGCAACTGCGACTGTTCCTCCTGGGGCCCCACGGGGTAAACAACCCCCGCTGAGCCCGGCAGCAGGCAGGGGCAGAGCAGCTCCCCCAAGTGCTAACACCTGAAAATCAGCACAGCAGGCCCCTCCCCCAGAAGACCAGCTGGACGGACCAGTGATACTCCCCCGTGTTCCAATACAACTTGTTTTTGGCCACTCTGCACTGAGCAAAATGACTAGAAGGAAAACCTCACCTCAAAAGAAAGAATCAGAAACAGCCCTCTTTCCCACAGAGTTACAAAATCTGGATTACACTTCAATGTCAGAAAGCCAATTCAGAAGCACTATTCTACAGCTACTGGTGGCTCTAGAAAAAAGCATTAAGGCCTCACGAGACTTCATGACTGCAGAATTTAGATCCAATCAGGCAGAAATTAAAAATCAATTGAATGAGATGCAATCCAAACTAGAAGTCCTAACGACGAGGGTTAACGAGGTGGAAGAACGAGTGAGTGACATAGAAGACAAGTTAATGGCAAAGAGGGAAACTGAGGAAAAAAGAGATAAACAATTAAAGAACCATGAAGACAGATTAAGGGAAATGAACGACACTCTAAGGAAGAAAAACCTACGTTTAATTGGGGTTCCCGAGGGCGCCGAAAGGGACAGAGGGCCAGAATATGTATTTGAACAAATCCTAGCTGAAAACTTTCCCAATCTGGGAAGGGAAACAGGCATTCAGATCCAGGAAATAGAGAGATCCCCCCCTAAAATCAATAAAAACCGTCCAACACC
>NW_026574512.1:0-2332 GCF_905146905.1 Nyctereutes procyonoides | reverse complement strand
GGTCCACTTCTGGGTTCTCTATTCTTTTCCATTGATCTATATGTCTGTTTTTGTGCCAGTATCCACACTGTCTTGATGAACACAGCTTTGTAGTACAACCTGAAATCTGGCATTGTGATGCCCCCAGATATGGTTTTCTTTTCTAAAATTCCCCTGGCTGTTCGGGGTCTTTTCTGATTCCACACAAATCTTAAAATAACTTGTTCTAAGTCTCTGAAGAAAGTCCATGGTATTTTGATAGGGATTGCATTATACGTGTAAATTGCCCTGGGTAAAATTGACATTTTCACAATATTAATGCTGCCAATCCATGAGCATGGAATATTTTTCCATCTCTTTGTGTCTTCCTCAATTTCTTTCAGAAGTGTTCTATAGTTTTTAGGATATATTTTGAGAACCATTTGAATGGTAAATGGTTCTCCAACCTTTTATTTTCAGGTTGTAGGTGTCTTTCTGTCTAAAATGAGTCTCTTGTAGACAGCAAATAGATGGGTCCTGTTTTTTTATCCAGTCGAAAACCCTGCGCCTTTTGATGGGGTCATTAAGCCCATTCACGTTCAGAGTTACTATTGACAGATATGAGTTTAGTGTCATCATGATATCTATTTAGTCCTTGTTTTTGTGGATTGTTCCACTGAACTTCTTCTTAAAGGGGAATTTTAAGAGTCCCCCTTAAAATTTCTTGCAGAGCTGGTTTGGAGGTCACATATTCTTTCAGTTCCTGCCTGTCTTGGAAGCTCTTTATCTCTCCTTTCATTTTGAATGAGAGCCTTGCTGGATAAAGTATTCTTGGTTGCATGTTCTTCTCATTTAGGACCCTGAATATATCCTGCCAGCCCTTTCTGGCCTGCCAGGTCTCTGTGGAGAGGTCTGCTGTTACCCTAATATTCCTCCCCATGAAAGTCAGGGACTTCTTGTCTCTTGCTGCTTTAAGGATCTTCTCTTTATCTTTGGAATTTGCAAGCTTCACTATTAGATGTCGAGGTGTTGAACGGTTTTTATTGATTTTGGGGGGGGGGAATCTCTCTATTTCCTGGATCTGAATGCCTGTTTCCCTTCCCAGATTGGGAACGTTTTCAGCTAGGATTTGTTCAAATACATATTCTGGCCCTCTGTCCCTTTCGGCGCCCTCGGGAACCCCAATTAAACGTAGGTTTTTCTTCCTTAGAGTGTCATTTATTTCCCTTAATCTGTCTTCATGGTTCTTTAATTGTTTATCTCTTTTTTCCTCAGTTTCCCTCTTTGCCATTAACTTGTCTTCTATGTCACTCACTCGTTCTTCCACCTCGTTAACTGGGTGTTATTCTGTATGTTGGTAAATTGAACACCAATAAAAATTAATTTATATATAAAAAAATACATAAATTCAACTTCATCAAGATGAAAGACTTCTGCCCATCAAAATAGGCCATTAAGAAAATGGAAAAGTTAGCCACAGAATGGAAGAAAATATTAGCATTGCATGTTTCTGACAAAGACTCATTCTCAGAACATTTAAATTTCTATTAATCAAGAATGAAAATGTAACCCCATGTTAAAAAAAAAGTGGAGGAGAAGAATTGAATAGACATCTGGCAAAGGAATGCGTACAAAGGGCCAATAAGCACGCATACACAAAAGTGCTCAACATCATTAGTCATCAGAAAAATACCAATTAAACAAACTGTGAGATAACCACTATGCACTCACTTAAATGGCTATGAATAAAATTGACACTACCAATGTCATACAACCATTTTGGAAAACAAAGCAATTTTTTGTTACCGACCCTATGACCCAATTTCACTCCTAAGATATTATACAAGACTATTTGTAGCAACTTAATACATAAAAGCCAAACCTTGAGGCAGGGAAGATCTAAATGCTCAACAATGGGAGGAAGGATAAATAAATTGTGGCATATTCATACAATGAAATACTGCTCAGCAAAAAAAAAAAGGAATTGATACAACAATAAAGATGAATCTTAAAACCACATTGAATCAAGGATGTCAGAATAAATAAAGTCCATTCTGTAAGATTTCATTTATATGAGGTTCAAGATCAGGAAGAACTAATCTCTGGTGGTAAAAATCAGAAAGTAGCTGCCTCTGGGTGAAGAGATTGTTTGGAAAGAGGCACAAGCAAATATTCTGCAACATTGGAAATATTTTCTATCCTGATGGGAGCCATAGTTACCTGCGTACATCATTTTTCACAATTCATCAAATCATATACTTAAGATCTGCAAATTTTACTGTACATTAGTTAAACCCAACTACAGGAATATACGTTTATTTTTAAAAGTATGCAGAAGAAGAAATAAACGTCATTTTAAAAAAAAGTAGAAGGT
>NW_026574511.1:0-2323 GCF_905146905.1 Nyctereutes procyonoides | reverse complement strand
TTGTACCAGTAAAGAAAAGAGCCCCGAGCCCCGTAGTTCCTGCGGAGGCTGAATCCAGGCTTCCAGAGTTGCCATAGCAACTGCTGCTGTTCCTCCCTGGGTCCCACGGGGTAAACAACCCCCGCTGAGCCCTGCAGCAGGCAGGGGCAGAGCAGCTCCCCCAAGTGCTAACACCTGAAAATCAGCACAGCAGGCCCCTCCCCCAGAAGACCAGCTAGACGGACCAGTGATACTCCCCCGTGTTCCAATACAACTTGTTTTTGGCCACTCTGCACTGAGCAAAATGACTAGAAGGAAAACCTCACTTCAAAAGAAAGAATCAGAAACAGCCCTCTTTCCCACAGAGTTACAAAATCTGGATTACACTTCAATGTCAGAAAGCCAATTCAGAAGCACCATTATACAGCTACTGGTGGCTCTAGAAAAAAGCATTAAGGCCTCACGAGACTTCATGACTGCAGAATTTAGATCCAATCAGGCAGAAATTAAAAATCAATTGAATGAGATGCAATCCAAACTAGAAGTCCTAACGACGAGGGTTAACGTGGTGGAAGAACGAGTGAGTGACATAGAAGACAAGTTGATGGCAAAGAGGGAAACTGAGGAAAAAAGAGACAGACAATTAAGGGACCATGAAGACAGATTAAGGCAAATAAATGACAGTCTGAGGAAGAAAAACCTACGTTTAATTGGGGTTCCCGAGGGCGCCGAAAGGGACAGAGGGCCAGAATATGTATTTGAACAAATCCTAGCTGAAAACTTTCCCAATCTGGGAAGGGAAACAGGCATTCAGATCCAGGAAATAGAGAGATCCCCCCCTAAAATCAATACAAACCGTTCAACACCTCGACATCTAATAGTGAAGCTTGCAAATTCCAAAGATAAAGAGAAGATCCCTAAAGCAGCAAGAGACAAGAAGTCCCTGACTTTCATGGGGAGGAATATTAGGGTAACAGCAGACCTCTCCACAGAGACCTGGCAGGCCAGAAAGGGCTGGCAGGATATATTCAGGGTCCTAAATGAGAAGAACATGCAACCAAGAATACTTTATCCAGCAAGGCTCTCATTCAAAATGGAAGGAGAGATAAAGAGCTTCCAAGACAGGCAGGAACTGAAAGAATATGTGACCTCCAAACCAGCTCTGCAAGAAATTTTAAGGGGGACTCTTAAAACTCCCCTTTAAGAAGAAGTTCAAGTAACTCTGAACGTGAATGGGCTTAATGACCCCATCAAAAGGCGCAGAGTTTCAGACTGGATAAAAAAACAGGACCCATCTATTTGCTGTCTACAAGAGACTCATTTTAGACAGAAGGACACCTACAACCTGAAAATAAAAGGTTGGAGAACCATTTACCATTCAAATGGTTCTCAAAATATACCCTAAAAACTACAGAACACTTCTGAAAGAAATTGAGGAAGACACAAAGAGATGGAAAAATATTCCATGCTCATGGATTGGCAGAATTAATATTGTGAAAATGTCAATGTTACCCAGGGCAATTTACACGTTTAATGCAATCCCTATCAAAATACCATGGACTTTCTTCAGAGACTTAGAACAAATTATTTTAAGATTTGTGTGGAATCAGAAAAGACCCCAAACAGCCAGGGGAATTTTGAAAAAAGAAAACCATATCTGGGGGCATCACAATGCCAGATTTCAGGTTGTACTACAAAGCTGTGTTCATCAAGACAGTGTGGTACTGGCACAAAAACAGACATATAGATCAATGGAACAGAACAGAGAACCCAGAAGTGGACCCTGAACTTTATGCTCAACTAATATACAATAAAGGAGGAAAGACGATCCACTAGAAGAAAGACAGTCTCTTCAATAAATGGTGCTGGGAAAATTGGACATCCACATGCAGAAGAATGGAACTGGACCACTCTCATGCACCATACACAAAGATAAACTCAAAATGGATGAAAGATCTAAATGTGAGACAAGATTCCATCAAAATCCCAGAGAAGAACTCAGGCAACACCCTTTTTGAACTTGGCCACAGTAACCGGAGAAGGACAAACAGTGTATGTTCTCATTCATTTGGGGAATATGAATAATAGCGAAAGGGAATATAAGGGAAGGGAGAAGAAATGTGTGAGAAATATCAGAAAGGGAGACAGAACATAAAGACTTCTAACTCTGGGAAATGAAATAGGGGTGGTGGAGGGGGAGGAGGGTCGGGGGTGGGGGTGAATGGGTGACGGGCACTGAGGGGTACACTTGACGGGATGAGCACTGGGTGTTATTCTGTATGTTGGTAAATTGAACACCAATAAAAATTAATTTATAAAAAAAAAGAAAGAAAAGACACATGAA
>NW_026574510.1:0-2319 GCF_905146905.1 Nyctereutes procyonoides | reverse complement strand
TATCAGCAAGAGAAAAACCAAGAACCATATGATCCTCTCATTAGATGCAGAGAAAGCATTTGACAAAATACAGCATCCATTCCTGATCAAAACTCTTCAGAGTGTAGGGATAGAGGGAACTTTCCTCGATATCTTAAAAGCCATCTACGAAAAGCCCACAGCAAATATCATTCTCAATGGGGAAGCACTGGGAGCCTTTCCCCTAAGATCAGGAACCAGACAGGGATGTCCACTCTCACCACTGCTATTCAACATAGTATTGGAAGTCCTAGCCTCAGCAATCAGACAACAAAAAGACATTAAAGGCATTCAAATTGGCAAAGAAGAAGTCAAACTCTCCCTCTTCGCCGATGACATGATACTCTACATAGAAAACCCAAAAGCCTCCACCCCAAGATTGCTAGAACTCATACAGCAATTTGGTAGCATGGCAGGATACAAAATCAATGCCCAGAAATCAATGGCATTCCTATACACTAACAATGAGACTGAAGAAAGAGAAATTAAGGAGTCAATCCCATTTACAATTGCACCCAAAATCATAAGATACCTAGGAATAAACCTAACCAAAGAGGTAAAGGATCTATACCCTAAAAACTATAGAAAACTTCTGAAAGAAATTGAGGAAGACACAAAGAGATGGAAAAATATTCCATGCTCATGGATTGGCAGAATTAATATTGTGAAAATGTCAATGCTACCCAGGGCAATTTACACGTTCAATGCAATCCCTATCAAAATACCATGGACTTTTTTCAGAGACTTAGAACAAATTATTTTAAGATTTGTGTGGAATCAGAAAAGACCCCGAATAGCCAGGGGAATTTTAAAAAAGAAAACCATATCTGGGGGCATCACAATGCCAGATTTCAGGTTGTACTACAAAGCTGTGGTCATCAAGACAGTGTGGTACTGGCACAAAAACAGACACATAGACCAATGGAACAGAATAGAGAATCCAGAAATGGACCCTGAACTTTATGGTCAACTAATATTCGACAAAGGAGGAAAGACGATCCACTGGAAGAAAGACAGTCTCTTCAATAAATGGTGCTGGGAAAATTGGTCATCCACATGCAGAAGAATGAAACTAGACCAATGTCTTGCACCATACACAAAGATAAACTCAAAATGGATGAAAGATTTAAATGTGAGACAAGACTCCATCAAAATCCTAGAGGAGAACACAGGCAACACCCTTTTTGAACTTGGCCACAGTAACTTCTTGCAAGATACATCCAAGAAAACAAAAGAAACAAAAGCAAAAATGAACTATTGGGACTTCATCAAGATAAGAAGCTTTTGCACAGCAAAGGATACAGTCAACAAAACTCAAAGACAACCTAAAGAATGGGAGAAGATATTTGCAAATAATATATGAGATAAAGGGCTAGTTTCCAAAATCTATAAAGAACTTCTTAAACTCAACACCAAAGAAACAAACAATCCAATCATGAAATGGGCAAAAGACATGAAGAGAAATCTCACAGAGGAAGACATAGACATGGCCAACATGCACATGAGAAAATGCTCTGCATCACTTGCCATCAGGGAAATACAAATCAAAACCACAATGAGATACCACCTCACACCAGTGAGAATGGGGAAAATTAATAAGGCAGGAAACATCAAATGTTGGAGAGGATGTGGAGAAAAGGGAACCCTCTTACACTGTTGGTGGGAATGTGAACTGGTGCAGCCACTCTGGAAAACTGTGTGGAGGTTCCTCAAAGAATTAAAAATAGACCTGCCCTACGACCCAGCAATTGCACTGTTAGGGATTTACCCCGAAGATTCAGATGCAATGAAACGCCGGGGCACCTGCACCCCGATGTTTCTAGCAGCCATGTCCACAATAGCCAAACTGTGGAAGGAGCCTCGGTGCCCATCGAAAGATGAATGGATAAAGAAGATGTGGTTTATGTATACAATGGAATATTACTCAGCCATTAGAAACAACAAATACCCACCATTTGCTTCAACGTGGATGGAACTGGAGGGTATTATGCTGAGTGAAGTAAGTCAGTCGGAGAAGGACAAACAGTGTATGTTCTCACTCATTTGGGGAATATGAATAATAGTGAAGGGGAATATAAGGGAAGGGAGAAGAAATGTGTGGGAGATATCAGAAAGGGACACAGAACATAAAGACTTCTAACTCTGGGAAATGAACTAGGGGTGGTGGAAGGGGAGGAGGGCGGGGGGTGGGGGTGAATGGGTGACGGGCACGGAGGGGGACACTTGACGGGATGAGCACTGGGTGTTATTCTGTATGTTGGTAAATTGAACACCAATAAAAATTAATTTATAAAAAAAAAT
>NW_026574509.1:0-2308 GCF_905146905.1 Nyctereutes procyonoides | reverse complement strand
AAAACGAAGAACCATATGATCCTCTCATTAGATGCAGAGAAAGCATTTGACAAAATACAGCATCCATTCCTGATCAAAACTCTTCAGAGTGTAGGGATAGAGGGAACTTTCCTTGACATCTTAAAAGCCATCTACGAAAAGCCCACAGCAAATATCATTCTCAATGGGGAAGCACTGGGAGCCTTTCCCCTAAGATCAGGAACAAGACAGGGATGTCCACTCTCACCACTGCTATTCAACACAGTATTGGAAGTCCTAGCCTCAGCAATCAGTCAACAAAAAGACATTAAAGGCATTCAAATTGGCAAAGAAGAAGTCAGACTCTCCCTCTTCGCCGATGACATGATACTCTACATAGAAAACCCAAAAGCCTCCACCCCAAGATTGCTAGACCTCATACAGCAGTTTGGTAGCGTGGCAGGATACAAAATCAATGCCCAGAAATCAGTGGCATTTCTATACACTAACAATGAGACTGAAGAAAGAGAAATTAAGGAGTCAATCCCATTTACAATTGCACCCAAAAGCATAAGATACCTAGGAATAAACCTAATCAAAGAGGTGAAGCATCTATACCCTAAAAACTATAGAACACTTCTGAAAGAAATTGAGGAAGACACAAAGAGATGGAAAAATATTCCATGCTCATGGATTGGCAGAATTAATATTGTGAAAATGTCAATGTTACCCAGGCAATTTACACGTTTAATGCAATCCCTATCAAAATACCATGGACTTTCTTCAGAGAGTTAGAACAAATTATTTTAAGGTTTGTGTGGAATCAGAAAAGACCCCGAATAGCCAGGGGAATTTTAAAAAAGAAAACCATAGCTGGGGGCATCACAATGCCAGATATCACGCTGTACTACAAAGCTGTGGTCATCAAGACAGTGTGGTACTGGCACAAAAACAGACACATAGATCAATGGAACAGAATAGAGAACCCAGAGGTGGACCCTGAACTTTATGGTCAACTAATATTTGATAAAGGAGGAAAGACTATCCACTGGAAGAAAGACAGTCTCTTCAATAAATGGTGCTGGGAAAATTGGTCATCCACATGCAGAAGAATGAAACTAGACCACTCTCTTGCACCATACACAAAGATAAACTCAAAATGGATGAAAGATTTAAATGTGAGACAAGACTCCATCAAAATCCTAGAGGAGAACACAGGCAACACCCTTTTTGAACTTGGCCACAGTAACTTCTTGCAAGATACATCCACGAAAACAAAAGAAACAAAAGCAAAAATGAACTATTGGGACTTCATCAAGATAAGAAGCTTTTGCACAGCAAAGGATACAGTCAACAAAACTCAAAGACAACCTACAGAATGGGAGAAGATATTTGCAAATAACATATCAGATAAAGGGCTAGTTTCCAAAATCTATAAAGAACTTATTAAACTTAACACCAAAGAAACAAACAATCCAATCATGAAATGGGCAAAAGACATGAAGAGAAATCTCACAGAGGAAAACATAGACATGGCCAACATGCACATGAGAAAATGCTCTGCATCACTTGCCATCAGGGAAATACAAATCAAAACCACAATGAGATACCACCTCACACCAGTGAGAATGGGGAAAATTAATAAGGCAGGAAACAACAAATGTTGGAGAGGATGTGGAGAAAAGGGAACCCTCTTACACTGTTGGTGGGAATGTGAACTGGTGCAGCCACTCTGGAAAACTGTGTGGAGGTTCCTCAAAGAATTAAAAATAGACCTGCCCTACGACCCAGCAATTGCACTGTTAGGGATTTACCCCGAAGATTCAGATGCAATGAAATGCCGGGGCACCTGCACCCCGATGTTTCTAGCAGCCATGTCCACAATAGCCAAACTGTGGAAGGAGCCTCGGTGCCCATCGAAAGATGAATGGATAAAGAAGATGTGGTTTATGTATACAATGGAATATTCCTCAGCCATTAGAAACAACAAATACCCACCATTTGCTTCAACGTGGATGGAACTGGAGGGTATTATGCTGAGTGAAGTAAGTCAATCGGAGAAGGACAAACAGTGTATGTTCTCACTCATTTGGGGAATATGAATAATAGTGAAGGGGAATATAAGGGAAGGGAGAAGAAATGTGTGGGAGATATCAGAAAGGGACACAGAACATAAAGACTTCTAACTCTGGGAAATGAACTAGGGGTGGTGGAAGGGGAGGAGGGCGGGGGGTGGGGGTGAATGGGTGACGGGCACGGAGGGGGACACTTGACAAGATGAGCACTGGGTGTTATTCTGTATGTTGGTAAATTGAACACCAATAAAAATTAATTTATAATAATAAAAAAA
>NW_026574508.1:0-2308 GCF_905146905.1 Nyctereutes procyonoides | reverse complement strand
GAGAAGATATTTGCAAATGACCTATCAGATAAAGGGCTAGATTCCAAGATCTATAAAGAACTTACTAAACTCAACAGCAAAGAAACAAACAATCCAATCATGAAATGGACAAAAGAGTGAAATAAGTCAATTGGAGAAGGACAAACATTATATGTTCTCATTCATTTGGGGAATATAAATAATAGTGAAAGGGAATAGAAGGGAAGGGAGAAGAAATGGGTAGGAAATATCAGAAAGGGAGACAGAACATGAAGACTCTTAACTCTGGGAAACGAACTAGGGGTGGTGGAAGGGGAGGAGGGTGGGGGGTGGGGGTGAATGGATGATGGGCACTGAGCGGGGCACTTGACGGGATGAGCACTGGGTGTTATTCTGTATGTTGGCAAATGACACACCAATAAAAAATAAGTTTATTATTAAAAAAAAGAAATGGGCAAAAGACATTAACAGAAATCTCACAGAGGAAGACATAGACATGGCCAACACTCACATGAGAAAATGCTCTGCATCACTGGCCATCAGGGAAATACAAATCAAAACCACAATGAGATCCCACCTCACACCAGTGAGAATGGGGAAAATTAACAAGGCAGGAAACAACAAATGTTGGAGAGGATGCGGAGAAAAGGGAACCCTCTTACACTGTTGGTGGGAATGTGAACTGGTGCAGCCACTCTGGAAAACTGTGTGGAGGTTCCTCAAAGAGTTAAAAATAGATCTGTCTTACGACCCAGCAATTGCACTACTGGGGATTTACCCCAAAGATACAGATGCAGTGAAAGACCAAGACACCTGCACCCCAATGTTCACAGGCCCAATGACCACAATAGCCAAATTGTGGAAGGAGCCTCAGTGTCCATCGAAAGATGACTGGATAAAGATGTGATTATATATATACACACACATTGGAGTAACAGGCATTAGAAATGACAAATACCCACCATTTTCTTCAACATGGATGGAAATGGACGGTTTATGCTGAGTGAAGTAAGTCAATCAGAGAAGGACAAACACTATATGGTTTCATTCATTTGGTGAATATAAGAAATAGTGAAAGGGATTAAAGGGGAAGGAGAGAAAATGAGTGGGAAAATCAGAGAGGGTAACAGAACACGAGAGACTCCTATCTCTGGGAAATGAACAAGGGTGGTGGTAAGGGAGGTGGGTGGGGGTATGAGGTGACTGGGTGATGGGCACTATGGGGGGCACCTGCTGGGAAGAGCCCTGGGTGTTATAGTATATGTTGGCAAATTGAACTCCAATAAAAAAATAAACCAAAACAAAGGAGAGCCATTTATATGGTAAAAATAGACACATTCTTTTTTTTTTACATAGACACATTCTTGATATGATTTGTTTTTAAAATCATAGCTACTTGAATTTAATATTTTCAGAACTGACTTTTCTCGAATGAAAAGGCTGGTTATGTGATCCTTGAAAGGTCATAAGGCAACCCTTGAAATGTTGTAGATTTCATCTCTTGTTTTGTTAGTAACCACGGCTGAAATAGATTTTGAGGGGGCCTCTGCAGAACACAATTCTAAAACAAGAAAAAAACATTATGTTTATTATTTTAACCTTTAATAGCTCCTGTGTGTTTCAAGAAATAGAATCAATCATCCACTTAAAGAAAGTAGTGAACAAAGATGAAGTTCTTCTTCAAGTAATCTAAGAACATCCAAAAGTCATTTTAGTTTTCTGTATTCTTACAAAATATTAGTTCTAAGTTGGACTGAATCAACCAAGGAAGATTTGATTTTCCTTCTACTTTGGTTATGCTATGTAATCAATCTTTAGAGAACACCTCACCAAATTTTATAACAGATGTTTAGAAAGCAGGGCAGAAGATTCTAATGACCTAAACTCTAGGACAAAATCTAACACTGTTTAAAGGAATACAATAAAACGCAATAATCAACAATGTGAAAATCACAATGACTAGCATCCAATAAAAAATTCTCAGGCACAATATGCAATGATGTGGATGGAGCTAGAGTGTGTTATGCTAAGTGAAATAAATCAGTCAGAGAAAGACAAATATTGTATGATTTCACTCATCTGTGGAATTGAAGAAACAAAACAAATGAACATAGGGGAGAAAACAGAGACACAAACCAAGGGAAAGACTCTTAATTATAGAGAACAAACATGGTCACCAGAGCAGAGATGGGATAAATAGGTGATGGCAATTAAGGAGGGCACTTGTGATGAACACTGGGTATCGTATGGAAGTGTTGAATCACTATGTTATACACCTGAAACTAATATTACATGTATGTTAACTGGATTTGAATAAAAATAAAAATTA
>NW_026574507.1:0-2290 GCF_905146905.1 Nyctereutes procyonoides | reverse complement strand
GCCCGAGGGCATCCCCGCCCTCCTGGGTCCTGCTCCAACTCCCTGCGAGCCCCTTACCGCCCGGGAAGGTTGGTGCAGCTCCTGGTTCTCCGGGACGGGGCTCTCCTGTCCTGGGGACACTCGCCCCAGCCTCAGCCCGGCTCCTCGCGGGGCCCCTCCCCCTCGGAGGCCTTTTGTTCCTTTATTTCTTTTCCCCGTCTTCCTGCCTTGATAGAAGCGTGAACTCTTCTCACTGTAGCATTCCAGCTGGTCTCTCTTTACATCTCAGGCCGAATTCGTAAATTTTCAGGATGATTTGAAGTTTATCTAGGTAATTTGGTGGGGACAGGTGATTTGGGGACCCTACTCTTCCGCCATCTTGCCCCTCCTCCTAATTAATGGCTTTATATAGTATTTTTTTATGTAAAGGTTTAAAACTTTTGTAGAAAGATATATATATTCATAGCCTGTATAGTTTCTGGATTTCGTATCTTTATGATGAAGGTCTTCCCCACTCTCCTTTATTATGTATACAGTCTTTTATAGTTTCTACTAAGTTATTTTCTCTTTTAAAGTCCTCTATCCATCTGAATCTTTTTTACTTATGGTGTGAGATAGGAGTCCAACTTCCTTTTCTTTCAGATGTATAGCCAATGTGTGACCATACTGAAATAAAATACCACCCTTGTCACATATTAAATTTTCATATGATCTGTGGTTTGTGTCTAGATTTTCAACTAGATCCTACTGATTTCTATTTTTACATCAAATTCCATTTTACATTAGACAATATTTATAATGTTTTTAATATTTATTAATGTAAATTCCTTTTCACAATTCTTTGCTTTTATTGACTATTTTCAGAAATTATCCTTATTAATTAAAGTACTTTTGTCAATTCCAAAGATAATTTAAAACACTAATCTGTATAAATATTTTAATTGGACTTGAAGTGCATTCATTTATCAATATTGAGAAAACTGATGCTCTTATTCTAATAATTCTTACCATCTGAGAAATAATATGCTATTTCAATTTTGTTTCTGATTTTTTATCCTTTCTGTACCTGTTTGTTATATTTATTCCTAAGTATTGTACACTTTTTTGTTATAGTTTTAAGGAAATATTTTCACCATTTTCATTTCTTGATGCTTATTGCAAACTTAGAGAAAAAAAACAATATTTTAAACAGTCCTGTGACACAACAAACATGAATTTTAAATAGAAACCTGATGATAGGAGCACCTGGATTATGTAGTTGGTTAAGTGTCTGACTCTTGGTTTTGGCTCAGGTCATTATCTCAGGGTCATGAGATTGAACCCCATTCAGACTCCAGGCTCTGCACAGAATCTTAAGACTCTCCTTCTACACCTTCCCAACCCCTCTCTCAAATAAATAAATAAATAAATAAATAAATAAATAAATAAATCTTAGAAAAAAGAAACCTGGTGATAATATGGAGAACAGATTTTTCAAGGAACAAAAATGAGGATAGAGAAGCCATTGAGAAGGCCACTGTTGGAGTTCAAGTGGGAGGAAATATAATGCTTGAATTAAGGTGTGGTTGTCAAGGTGATATGGATAGGGAATAAATGAATAAGACTGAGATAAAATTGGTAGAACTGGGATGTTGACTTAATAAGAACACATGGGCATGGGAGATGTTTGGATTTACTTTCATATCTCTGGCTATATACTGAGATGGCAGATAAAAGCGAATGAACAGGAGATACCTGCACTCCTATGTTCATTGTGGCAGTATTCACAACAGTCAAGATATGGAAACAACCCAAGTCTCCATGAACAGATAAATGGAATACATATATATTTATAGTATATACATACAACAGAATATTATTCAGCCTTAAAAATGAAGGAAATCCTGCCATTTGTGACAACATGGATAGGCCTAGAGGACATGATCCAGTCTCAGCAGTACAATTATTTTATGATTCCACTTATGTGAGGTATTTAGAATACTTGAATTCAGAGAAGCAGAGAATACAATAGTGGCTGCCAGGTGTTGTGGGGTGTGTGGGTGAGGAAATTGTGAGTATAAAGTTTCAGTTAAACTAGTCTCACAGACACCTCTGGGATCGCTGGGTGGCGCAGCGGTTTAGTGCCTGCCTTTGGCCCAGGGCAGGATCCTGGAGACCCAGGATCAAATCCCACGTCGGGCTCCCGGTGCATGGAGCCTGCTTCTCCCTCTGCCTGTGACTCTGCCTCTCTCTCTCTCTCTGTGTGACTATCATAAATTTAAAAAAATCAGAGTTTTTCGGGGGTTTTTGTTGTTGTTGTTGTTGTTTGTTT
>NW_026574506.1:0-580 GCF_905146905.1 Nyctereutes procyonoides | reverse complement strand
AAACCATACCTAATCCTAACACTAACCCTCACCCATACCCTAACACTAACCCCTAAAGCTATCCCTACCGTACCCTAACTCTAACCTAGCCCATACCCTAACACTAATCCTAACCTGTACCCTATCTCTAAGCCTAACCTGTACCCTAACCCTGACCCTAAACCTAATCCTAACCCTAAAACTAATCCTTTCTGTACCCTAACCCTAACTCTAACCCATACCCTAACCCCAACGCTAACCCTAATTCTAACCCGAAACCTTACCCTAACTATAACACGTACCCTAACCCTAACTCTAAGCCATAACCCTGAACATAACCCTAACCCTGACCCAGACCCTGACACTGACACTAACCCTAAACCATAACCGTGACCCTGACCTGACCCTAACCATGACCTGACCCTGACCCTGACACTAACCCTTACTCTAATCCCTAAACCAAACCCATATCCTAATCCTAACACTAAACCTAACCTGTACCCTATCTCTAAGCCTAACCTGTACCCTAACCCTGACCCTAAACCTAACCCTAAAACTAATCCTTTCTGTACCCTAACCCTAACTCTAACACATACCTTGA
>NW_026574505.1:0-2266 GCF_905146905.1 Nyctereutes procyonoides | reverse complement strand
AAACCACCAAGGTATATAATTTGTAGTAAGTTTGAAGCTCTTTTGTGCACAAAATTCTAAAAAATTAAAGAGAACTAGCATACATTTCAGTTTTCAGCTATATACCTGGAGGAATAAGTTGAGTATGTGATTCCATGCTGAACTATTTCCATTCTTGGTATTTATATTTTTAGATGTTTGTAACATTACTTAATTTAAAAATGTTTTGGGATGCCTGGGTGGCTCAGTGGTTGAGATCCTGCCTTTGGCTCAGGTTGTGGCCCCAGGGTCCTGGGATCAAGTCCCACATCAGGCTCCCTGCATGGAGCCTACTTCTCCTTCTGCCTGTGTCTCTGCCTCTCTGTGTCTCTCATAAATAAATGACTTAAGTAAATTACATAAATAATTTGCTATATTCTTTTAAAAAATTTGTTTTCTTTTAAAAAAATTACAAAAAATGCATGTTGTAGTAAGTCAAGACAATATATGATTTGTACAGAGAAAACTTTCCCCATGAAACCTTTTATCATTTATTATTCTTATTCTCACCTGGTGCCCAAACATACCCACCAAATTAGGTCTTCACTGTGGAAAAATTCATGAATTCTTTTTACATCACCCCTCTGACATTCATGAACAATATAAACATGACAAACCATTAGAATCAATTTGAAAAAAGTTTATTTTAGAATGACATACTTTGTAAGCCATAAAGTTGACTGTCATGTCTGGAGGTGGAACTGAATCTTGTCTCTTTCTTTTTTTTTTTTTAAATGTTTTTTTTTTTTATAAATTAATTTTTATTGGTGTTCAATTTACCAACATACAGAATAACAACCAGTGCTCATCCCGTCAAGTGTCCCCCTCAGTGCCCGTCACCCATTCACCCCCACCCCCCGCCCTCCTCCCCCTCCACCACCCCTAGTTCATTTCCCAGAGTTAGAAGTCTTTATGTTCTGTCTCCCTTTCTGATATTTCTCACACATTTCTTCTCCCTTCCCTTATATTCCCTTTCGCTATTATTCATATTCCCCAAATGAATGAGAACATACACTGTTTGTCCTTCTCCGGTTACTGTGGCCAAGTTCAAAAAGGGTGTTGCCTGAGTTCTCCTCTGGGATTTTGATGGAATCTTGTCTCACATTTAGATCTTTCATCTATTTTGAGTTTATCTTTGTGTATGGTGCAAGAGAGTGGTCCAGTTTCATTCTTCTGCATGTGGATGTCCAATTTTCCCAGCACCATTTATTGAAGAGACTGTCTTTCTTCCAGTGGATCGTCTTTCCTCCTTTATCGTATATTAGTTGACCATAAAGTTCAGGGTCCACTTCTGGGTTCTCTATTCTGTTCCATTGATCTATGTGTCTGTTTTTGTGCCAGTACCACACTGTCTTGATGAACACAGCTTTGTAGTACAACCTGAAATCTGGCATTGTGATGCCCCCAGATACGGTTTTCTTTTTTAAAATTCCCCTGGCTGTTTGGGGTTTTTTCTGATTCCACACAAATCTTAAAATAATTTGTTCTAAGTCTCTGAAGAAAGTCCATGGTATTTTGATAGGGATTGCATTATACGTGTAAATTGCCCTGGGTAACATTGACATTTTCACAATATTAATTCTGCCAATCCATGAGCATGGAATATTTTTCCATCTCTTTGTGTCTTCCTCAATTTCTTTCAGAAGTGTTCTGTAGTTTTTAGGGTATATTTTGAGACCCATTTGAATGGTAAATGGTTCTCCAACCTTTTATTTTCAGGTTGTAGGTGTCCTTCTGTCTAAAATGAGTCTCTTGTAGACAGCAAATAGATGGGTCCTGCTTTTTTATCCAGTCTGAAACCCTGCGCCTTTTGATGGGGTCATTAAGCCCATTCACGTTCAGAGTTACTATTGACAGATATGAGTTTAGTGTCATCATGATATCTATTTAGTCCTTGTTTTTGTGGATTGTTCCACTGAACTTCTTCTTAAAGGGGAGTTTTAAGAGTCCCCCTTAAAATTTCTTGCAGAGCTGGTTTGGAGGTCACATATTCTTTCAGTTCCTGCCTGTCTTGGAAGCTCTTTATCTCTCCTTCCATTTTGAATGAGAGCCTTGCTGGATAACGTATTCTTGGTTGCAGGTTCTTCTCATTTAGGACCCTGAATATATCCTGCCAGCACTTTCTGGCCTGCCAGGTCTCTGTGGAGAGTTCTGCTGTTACCCTAATATTTCTCCCCATGAAAGTCAGGGACTTCTTGTCTCTTGCTGCTTTAAGGATCTTCTCTTTATCTTTGGAATTTGCAAGCTT
>NW_026574504.1:0-2261 GCF_905146905.1 Nyctereutes procyonoides | reverse complement strand
CTCATTGAACGCGGCGCCAGATCTGCAGACGGCTGTTGTCTCCGCGAGCCGAGCCCGGCCCACACAGAAGCAACTATGTCTAAGGGACCTGCAGTCGGGATCGATCTTGGCACCACCTACTCCTGCGTGGGTGTCTTCCAGCACGGGAAAGTGGAAATAATTGCCAATGATCAGGGAAACCGAACCACCCCAAGTTATGTCGCTTTCACGGACACCGAACGATTGATCGGTGATGCTGCGAAGAATCAAGTTGCGATGAACCCCACCAACACGGTTTTCGATGCCAAGCGGCTGATTGGACATAGATTTGATGATGCTGTCGTCCAATCTGATATGAAGCATTGGCCCTTCATGGTGGTGAATGATGCTGGCAGGCCTAAAGTCCAAGTAGAATACAAGGGGGAGACCAAAAGTTTCTATCCAGAGGAGGTGTCCTCTATGGTCCTGACGAAGATGAAGGAAATTGCAGAGGCCTACCTTGGGAAGACTGTTACCAATGCAGTTGTCACGGTACCTGCATACTTCAATGACTCTCAGCGTCAGGCTACCAAAGATGCTGGAACTATTGCCGGTCTTAATGTACTTCGAATTATCAATGAGCCAACTGCTGCTGCTATTGCTTATGGCTTAGACAAGAAGGTTGGAGCTGAAAGGAACGTGTTGATCTTTGATTTAGGAGGTGGCACTTTTGATGTGTCAATCCTTACTATTGAAGATGGGATCTTTGAGGTCAAGTCCACAGCTGGAGACACCCACTTAGGTGGAGAAGACTTTGATAACAGAATGGTCAACCATTTTATTGCAGAATTCAAGCGCAAACACAAGAAGGACATCAGCGAAAACAAGAGGGCCGTCCGCCGTCTCCGTACTGCATGTGAACGGGCTAAGCGTACACTTTCTTCCAGCACCCAGGCCAGTATTGAGATTGATTCTCTGTATGAAGGAATTGACTTCTATACCTCTATTACTCATGCCCGGTTTGAAGAATTAAATGCTGACCTGTTCCGTGGCACCCTGGACCCTGTAGAGAAAGCTCTTCGAGATGCCAAGCTGGACAAGTCTCAGATCCATGACATTGTTCTGGTGGGTGGTTCTACCCGTATCCCCAAGATTCAGAAACTTCTGCAAGATTTCTTCAATGGAAAGGAACTGAATAAGAGCATCAACCCTGATGAGGCCGTTGCTTATGGTGCAGCTGTCCAGGCAGCCATTCTTTCTGGTGACAAATCTGAAAATGTTCAAGATTTGCTGCTATTGGATGTCACCCCACTTTCTCTTGGTATTGAAACTGCTGGAGGAGTCATGACTGTGCTCATCAAGCGCAATACTACCATTCCTACCAAACAGACACAAACCTTTACTACCTACTCTGACAACCAGCCTGGTGTGCTTATTCAGGTCTATGAAGGTGAGCGTGCTATGACTAAGGATAACAACCTACTTGGCAAGTTTGAACTCACAGGCATACCTCCTGCTCCTCGTGGCGTTCCTCAGATTGAAGTCACTTTTGATATTGATGCTAATGGTATCCTCAACGTGTCTGCTGTGGATAAGAGCACAGGAAAATAGAACAAGATTACCATCACTAATGACAAGGGCCGCTTGAGCAAGGAGGACATTGAGCGCATGGTCCAGGAAGCTGAGAAGTACAAAGCCGAAGATGAGAAGCAGAGAGACAAGGTGTCTTCCAAGAATTCACTGGAGTCTTACGCTTTCAACATGAAAGCAACTGTTGAAGATGAAAAACTTCAGGGCAAAATCAATGATGAAGACAAACAGAAGATTCTTGACAAGTGCAATGAAATCATCAACTGGCTTGATAAGAACCAGACTGCAGAGAAGGAAGAATTTGAACATCAGCAGAAAGAGCTGGAGAAAGTCTGCAATCTCATCATTATGAAGCTATACCAGAGTGCAGGAGGCATGCCAGGAGGAATGCCTGGAGGCTTTCCTGGTGGTGGAGCTCCTCCCTCTGGTGGTGCCTCCTCTGGGCCCACCATTGAAGAGGTTGATTAAGCCAACCTGATGACAGGTCTAGCATTGTTCCACACATTTGAAGGACCCAAATTTGTAGCAAATTCCATGGCAGTTTTAAAGTCAAGCTGCTATAGTAAATATACTGGGCATTCTTGATACTTGAATATGGAATATGTGCACAGGGAAAGGAAATAAACATTGCACTTTATAAGCACTGTATTGTTAAGTGGAAAATGCAATGTCTTAAATAAAACTGTATTTAAAATTGGCACCAAAAAAAAAAA
>NW_026574503.1:0-2261 GCF_905146905.1 Nyctereutes procyonoides | reverse complement strand
CACACTCGCACTCTCACTCACACTCACACAGTCGCACTCAAACTCGCACTCACCTTCCCACTCACACTCACACTCGCACTCACACTCGCACTCACACACACCCAACGCACTCACACTCCCACACACTCTCGCACTCACACTCACACTCGCACTCACACTCGCACTCACACTCGCACTCACTCGCACTCACACACGCACTCACGCACTCGCACTCGCACACAAATTTGCACTCACACGCACACTCGCACTCACAACTCGCAATCGCACTCACACTCGCACTCACACAGCACTCACACTCGCACTCACTCATACTCGCACTCACACTCGCACTCACGCACTCGCACTAGCATCAATCTTGCACTCGCACTCACACTCGCACTCACACTCGCACTCAGCACTCACACACTCACGCACTCGCACTCGCACACAAATTTGCACTCACACGCACACTCGCACTCACACTCACACTCGCACTCACACTCGCACTCACACAGCACTCACACTCGCACTCACTCATACTCGCACTCACACTCGCACTCACGCACTCGCACTAGCATTCAATCTTGCACTCGCACTCACACTCACACTCACAATCGCACTCACACTCGAACTCACGCACCCGCACTCACACTCAAACTTGCACTCTTGCTCGCACTCGCACTCACAAGCACTCACACTTGCACTCCCACTCGCAGTCGCACTCACACTCGCACTCACTCTCACACTCACACTGGCACTCACACTCACACTCGCACTCGCACTCACACTCGCACTCGAACTCGCACTCACACTCGCATTCACACTCAAACTTCCACTCTCACTCAAACTTCCACTCGCACTCAAACTTGCACTCTTGTTCGCACTCGCACTCACACTCACACTCAAACTGACACTCACACTCGCAATCGCACTCACACTCGCACTCTCACTCGCACTCAAACTTCCACTCGCACTCACACTTGCACTCGCAATCACACTCGCACTAGCACTCACACACCCTCTCGCACTCGCAATCGCACTCAAACTCCCACTTGCTCTCACCCTCGCACTCGCACTCACACTCGCAATCACACTCGAATTCACACACACACTCACACACAAACTCACACTCGCACTCACAATCTCACTCGCACTCGCACTCACACTCGCACTCGAACTCGCACTCGCACTCGCATTCACACTAACAGTCGCACTCACACTCACACTCGCACTCACACTCGCACTCGCACTCACACTCTCACCCAAACACGCACTCGCACTCACACTCGCACTCTCGCTCACACTCGCCCTCACCCTTGCACTAGCACTCACACTCACAATCGCACTCGAAATCGCACTCATACTCCCACTTGCACTCGCACTCTCACTCACACTCACACAGTCGCACTCAAACTCGCACTCACCTTCCCACTCACACTCACACTCGCACTCACACTCGCACTCACACTCGCACTCACAAACCCAACGCACTCACATTCCCACACACTCTCGCACTCACACTCACACTCGCACTCACACTCACACTCGCACTCACTCGCACTCACACACGCACTCACGCACTCGCACTCGCACACAAATTTGCACTCACACGCACACTCGCACTCAAACTCGCACTCGCACCCACACTCGCACTCACACACGAACTCGCACTCACACTTGCACACACTCCCTCACTAATACTCACACTCGCACTCACACTCGCACTCACACTCACACTCCGACTCGCGCGCACTCACACACTCACTCGCGCACTCGCACTCGTTCACAAATTTACACTCACACGCACACTCGCACTCACACTCACACTCGCGCTCGCACTAACACTCGCACTCACTCACCCAACGCACTCACACTCGCACACACTCTCGCACTCACACTCACACTCGCACTCACACTCGCACTCACACGCACTCACGCACTCGCATTCGCACACAAATTTGCACTCACACGCACACTCGCACTCAAACTCGCACTCGCAATCACACTCGCACTCACACACGAACTCGCACACACACTCCCTCACTAACACTCACACTCGCACTCACACTCACACTCGCACTCACACTCGCACTCACACTCGCACTCACTCGCACTCACACACTCACGCACTGGCACGCGCACACAAATTTGCACTCACACGCACACTCGCACTCACACTCACACTCGCACTCACACTCGCACTCACACAGCACTCACACTCGCACTCACTCATACTCACACTCACACTCGCACTCACGCACTCGCACTAGCATTCAATCTTG
>NW_026574502.1:0-2259 GCF_905146905.1 Nyctereutes procyonoides | reverse complement strand
TCCCTCTGCCTGCCGCTCCCCCTACTCGTTCTTTCTCTTTGTTTCTCTCTCTGCCAAATAAAATCTTTAAAAATAATAATAATAAAAATAAATAAAAATTCCCCGGGTGATCCTAATATAAAGTTGGGATGAGAACTGTTGGTTTAGTGTTACTGAACTGGTTGACTGCACTAAGAGTAGGACTTTAGCAGAATGTTTAAGGCTAAACTAAAATTATGCAGAAAAAGTGCACAGAATAATACACAGATGAAAAAAATGGAGCAATATAAAACTCTGGCAAGAGAATATAGTGAAAGAGCTCTGTGCCAGGAGTGGTTCCAAGGAGACTAAGTATTATACCACCTTCTCTGATACCAACTTTTCCCTTAGAGAGCTTTCCAAGAGCACTCAATAAAACATGACAGACTGAACACATATACTCATCTCTGCTCCCTTCTCAAATCCTATCAAAATGACAGAAAAGAAATACGAAAATAAAAAACCCACTGAAAACGAATGGAAAAGCAAACCACAGATATAGAGGACTGCAACATTCTAGAAAGTGGCAGGTGAGTTCAAAGTGAAACCTAACTGGCTGTGATGGGAGGAGGAGTGGACAAGAGGTAGGCTGACAGCACTGGCGATTCACAGAAAGGGTCAGTAAGTGCTGGCGCTAGGTACTTCTGAAAGTGAGAGCATAAGTGGGCCTAAAAACAGGAGAGACTAAAAAAAAAAAAAAAAAAAACAAAAAACAAAAAACAGAAGAGACTAGTAAAAGCCTGTAGAAAAAACAGACTTTCCAGACTCCCCTCCCCAACAATTCAGCTAGGCAGTCATCCCCTCCCTAATCTCAAACAGGAGAGTTAATTTTTAGACTCTAGATAAACTAGACCTGAGGATTTCACGCATAGCTAAGGGTGGTGGTAAGGCATGATACTGATCCAGAGAGATAAGTGGAAGTCTACATCCTGAACTATGAGAAGTCACTGCCTCCAACCCCACTCACCTTCCCTCATTGGAGTCCTACCACACGGCTCGGCCTGTTGACACTTAGTACATAAGGGAACACAACTATTTGAGGAAACCCTCACCCAGAAAAGCCAGACACTAAAACATACAAAGAGAAAACTATAACTGATTTGATAAAGCCCATTCTAGGATTCGTAAAGAAAAGCAAGGGACCCAGAATAGCCAAAACCAGCTTGAAAAAGAACAAAGTCAGAGGATTCATATTACTTAATTTCAAAACTTCAGCTCAGGTCATGCCCTCAGGGATGGACCCTCCAAGTTGGGCTTCCTGCTCAGCAAGGAGCCTGCTTCTCCCTCTCCCTCTGCCCCTCGCCACACACTTGCATCCCACCTCCCCGCTTGTGCATGCTCTCTCTCAAATAAATAAGTAAATAAATAAAATAATTTTTAAAAAGCAAATTGAGAGACCAGATACAAACCCATACGCTTATATCCAAGTGATTTTAGACAAGGGTGCCAAGACAATACAATGGAAAAAGAATAATAGTCTTTTCAACAAATGGGGCTGGGATAACTGAATATCCATGTGCAAATGAATGAAATTGGACTTTTACCTCACATCTTATACAAAAATGAATTTTCAAATGCACCAAAATCCAAAATATAAGAGCAAAAACTACAGAATTCAGAAAAATCATACATATAAATCTTCATGGCTTTTTTTTTAAGATTTTATTTATTTATTCATGAGAGACACAAAGGGGGGGGGCAGAGACACAGGCAGAGGGAGAAGCTGGATCCATGCAGGAGCCTGATGTGGGACTCCATCCTGGATCCCAGGATCACGCACTGAGCCAAAGGCAGATGCCCAACTGCCAAGACACCCAGGCATCCCATCTTCATCTTCATGGCTTTAAGTCAAGAAATGGTCTCTTAGATATGATAAGTACAAGCAATAAATAAAAAAATAAATTTGACTTCATCAAAATTAAAATTTTCTATGCTTTGGAAGATACCATCAAGAAAGACAACCAAAAGAATGAGAGAAAGTATTTGCAGATCTTGTATCTGATAAGACTCGTATCTATGATATAAAGAACTTTTATAACTCAATAATAAAAAAATATACAATAGAATATTATTTGGTCATAAAAAGGAATGAAGTGGGGATCCCTGGGTGGCGCAGCAGTTTGGCGCCTGCCTTTGGCCCAGGACGCGATCCTGGAGACCCAGGATCGAGTCCCATGTTGGGCTCCCGGTGCATGGAGCCTGCTTCTCCCTCTGCCTGTGTCTCTGCCTCTCTCTCTCTCT
>NW_026574501.1:0-2255 GCF_905146905.1 Nyctereutes procyonoides | reverse complement strand
CTATTGAAAGATATGAGTTTAGTGTCATCATGATATCTATTCAGTCCTTGTTTTTGTGGATTGTTCCACTGAACTTCTTCTTAAAGGGGAATTTTTTTTTTATTTTTTTTATAAATTAATTTTTATTGGTGTTCAATTTACCAACATACAGAATAACACCCAGTGCTCATCCCGTCAAGTGTCCCCCTCCGTGCCGGTCACCCATTCACCCCCACCCCCCGCCCTCCTCCCCTTCCACCACCCCTAGTTCATTTCCCAGAGTTAGAAGTCTTTATGTTCTGTGTCCCTTTCTGATATTTCCCACACATTTCTTCTCCCTTCCCTTATATTCCCCTTCACTATTATTCATATTCCCCAAATGAATGAGAACATACACTGTTTGTCCTTCTCCAATTGACTGACTTCACTCAGCATAATACCCTCCAGTTCCATCCACGTTGAAGCAAATGGTGAGTATTTGTTGTTTCTAATGGCTGAAGAATATATTCCATTGTATACATAAACCACATCTTCTTTATCCATTCATCTTTCGATGGGCACTGAGGCTCCTTCCACAGTTTGGCTATTGTGGACATGGCTGCTAGAAACATTGGGGTGCAGGTGCCCCGGCGTTTCATTGCATCTGAATCTTCGGGGTAAATCCCTAACAGTGCAATTGCTGGGTCGTAGGGCAGGTCTATTTTTAATTCTTTGAGGAACCTCCACACAGTTTTCCAGAGTGGCTGCACCAGTTCACATTCCCACCAACAGTGTAAGAGGGTTCCCTTTTCTCCACATCCTCTCCAACATTTGTTGTTTCCTGCCTTATTAATTTTCCCCACTCTCACTGGTGTGAGGTGGTATCTCATTGTGGTTTTGATTTGTATTTCCCTGATGGCAAGTGATGCAGAGCATTTTCTCATGTGCATGTTGGCCATGTCTATGTCCTCCTCTGTGAGATTTCTCTTCATGTCTTTTGCCCATTTCATGATTGGATTGTTTGTTTCTTTGCTGTTGAGTTTAATAAGTTCTTTATAGATTTTGGAAACTAGCCCTTTATCTGATATGTTATTTGCAAATATCTTCTCCCATTCTGTAGGTTGTCTTTGAGTTTTGTTGACTGTATCCTTTGCTGTGCAAAAGCTTCTTATCTTGATGAAGTCCCAATAGTTCATTTTTGCTTTTGTTTCTTTTGTTTTCGTGGATGTATCTTGCAAGAAGTTACTGTGGCCAAGTTCAAAAAGGGTGTTGCCTGTGTTCTCCTCTAGGATTTTGATGGAGTCTTGTCTCACAACATAGTATTGGAAGTCCTAGCCTCAGCAATCAGACAACAAAAAGACATTAAAGGCATTCAAATTGGCAAAGAAGAAGTCAAACTCTCCCTCTTCGCCGATGACATGATACTCTACATAAAAAACCCAAAAGCCTCCACCCCAAGATTGCTAGAACTCATACAGCAATTTGGTAGCGTGGCAGGATACAAAATCAATGCCCAGAAATCAATGGCATTCGTATACACTAACAATGAGACTGAAGAAAGAGAAATTAAGGAGTCAATCCCATTTACAATTGCACCCAAAAGCATAAGATACCTAGGAATAAACCTAACCAAAGAGGTAAAGGATCTATACCCTAAAAACTATAGAACACTTCTGAAAGAAATTGAGGAAGACACAAAGAGATGGAAAAATATTCCATGCTCATGGATTGGCAGAATTAATATTGTGAAAATGTCAATGCTACCCAGGGCAATTTACACGTTCAATGCCATCCCTATCAAAATACCATGGACTTTTTTCAGAGACTTAGAACAAATTATTTTAAGATTTGTGTGGAATCAGAAAAGACCCCGAATAGCCAGGGGAATTTTAAAAAAGAAAACCATAGCTGGGGGCATCACAATGCCAGATTTCAGGTTGTACTACAAAGCTGTGGTCATCAAGACAGTGTGGTACTGGAACAAAAACAGACACATAGACCAATGGAACAGAATAGAGAATCCAGAAATGGACCCTGAACTTTATGGTCAACTAATATTCGACAAAGGAGGAAAGACGATCCACTGGAAGAAAGACACTCTCTTCAATAAATGGTGCTGGGAAAATTGGTCATCCACATGCAGAAGAATGAAACTAGACCACTCTCTTGCACCATACACAAAGATAAACTCAAAATGGATGAAAGATTTAAATGTGAGACAAGACTCCATTAAAGGGGAATTTTAAGAGTCCCCCTTAAAATTTCTTGCAGAGCTGGTTTGGAGGTCACATATTCTT
>NW_026574500.1:0-2253 GCF_905146905.1 Nyctereutes procyonoides | reverse complement strand
CTAGGTGCGTAGAAGCATAAAACATTAAGTCTGTTAGGGGCCTTGGGCAAGGTCAGAGCATCCTCATTTTCGAGGTGAGGAATCTGACACTTTGGGAGTTTAAATGGCCTTCGCAAGAACTGGAACCCAGATTTCTTTTCTCCTGGCCAAGAGTGCACAGAAGCTGGGATTCTGAATAAAGTAGGTTGTATAAAATGAAGTAATGGCTTGGAAATACATGGTTCAGGGCACCTGGATGGCTCAGTTGGTTAAGCGTCAGTCTTCAGCTTGGGTCAGGGTTCTGGGATGAAGCCCCATATGGGGCTTCCTGCTCAGCATAGAGCCTGCTTCTCCTTCTCCCTCTGCTCCTCCCCACTGCTCTCTCTCTCTCTCTCTTTCAAATAAATAAATCAAATCTTAAAAAATAAGGAAGTGCATGGTTAGAATAACCTGACAACAATATCAATAAGGTGTTTCACATGTGAAATGGTATTTGTTATTATTTTTGCCCTGCTCTGTGGAGCTTAATGGAACCAGAAAGTGTCCCCTGAGTGGCAGATTTTTCTTTTTCCCCAGACATCTACCTCATTCTAGAACCTGGATACCTAGGACTCTGTCCAGGAGCCAGATGCCTGCTCTTATAAGGAATATTCTCCTCTTCACAGGGGCGATGTAGGACTCAAGCTCAGGACTGAGAGGCCATCCTATTGCTTCAGACTGAGTATCTCCTCTGATTCTTTGTCCCTCTCCCTTTCTTCCTTTCCATCTAACCTCCCCCCACCCCTCCACACACACACACACACACAGAGTCTTTTGAGGGCCAAAGACAAATTTATTGGAAGGTGGGAATCCCTGTCAAAGTCTAGCCCGTGTCCCCACCTGACACTCTGTAACTAGAGACAGGGATGTGGTCCCTACCAGCCATTCTAGCCCTACCTACTGCATTTGGGTGTAAATGTGGCCAAAACAGAGACCATCAATGTGATTCTGGGTGGGAAGAGAGAGTGGCTGTGAATGTGCTTACAAAGAGGGGTGGGGACATTGGTTGTCTGGTCTGAGGGTCATTGCATGTTTGACTTGGATTGTTCATTGGGTTGTGTGTATGGCCATATCCCTGGGGATGTGGTTGTGTGTTTGAGAGTGTGACGTGAGTGTGGTATGGTAGTGGCAGGTGGGGATGGTCCATCTCAGTCCATGGGTGAGTGAGGTGATGTTGAATGAGTCCTTGCAGACCTATGGGGAATTTAGGAGGTTGAGACTATAGATTGAGGTCTAGTGTCTCCCTAGGTGAATGTGGCTCTGGGTAGTTGTGGGTGTGACTGTGTGCCTGCTGGTTGTGTGGTGTTCTGTGGCCTTTCTATATCAGAATTCAGAGGATTTCCTGTTGGCACCAAAGCATTCCAAGCAATTGCAGTATGGTCACTGTTATCTAGATCTTCCCTGTCCTCCCATTTCTCTTCCCTCTCCCCCTTCCCCTCCCTTTCTTCTCTCTCCCTCCTCCCTCCCTTCTTTTCCTGTTTGTATTTCATCTCGAGCTTACAGAGCTCTTGCTTTGTGCCAAGTACTGTGTTGGCATTGTTACTTGTTTTTTCTCCCCATAAACTAACCCCTCAGAGTGCTATGGTGACTGACGTCCTCTTTAGCAGCTTCATTGTGCAATCTTCCTTGTGGCAAGCATTAGGTCTTGCTTGGCTCTTTGTCTCCCTCATAAGTCATTTTTGATGATGACATGCCATAGTTTCTCCTCTCCAAGGACAAGGGGTATGTGGAAAAGGGGTGGGGGCTGCTGTGGCTGAGTGGGGACAGGGCAGACGGGGAATTTGAGCCTGATGACCTATGTGTCCTGTTTGCTCTCCTGTAGGCTAATCACAGGCCCTAAGGATGCCACGCCAGGTCTGCAGGGTCTCATAGTGATCTGTGCCATATGTAGTCTGGATGGGCCCCAAGGCTTTGGGGCATAACTTGGTTGTCTTCGTCACCAGCCTTTCCTTCTGGCATAGGCCTGGGCAGCCTGGCTGCCTGCAGGCTCTCACATGGGTCTCAGGATCTACCTGCAGGGTCTGGCTCCAGAGAAAATCACAGGACCTGGCAGAGGCACCTTCCTCTCTTAGGGCCGGCAGCCATGGGACCATTTCTTTTCCCACGGGCTAGGCTGTGGTTTAGCCCATTTTCACCCTGGCACTGGCTCCCATGGAAGGGGCTTCCAGGTGCACATGGGTCTCAGAACTTAGTGGTAACTGCCATATGACACACTGAACCCTGGCTGTCCCTGCC
>NW_026574499.1:0-2232 GCF_905146905.1 Nyctereutes procyonoides | reverse complement strand
GAATATGAGTGACATAAACATTAGTGACATTTCCAACAGAAATTTGGAAGTCATAAGATTAATCTGTTTTTAAAAAGGAAAATGATCAGTTTGCCTTTGGGCCCAATACCACCTATCTGAATGAGAATAAAATAATTTACCTAAATATTTGGATGTTTTCACTCTTATAAAGTGTGGACCTAGTGTTCCTACATGTGGTTACTTTATGATGTAGCATTAACACTAAGTTTTAGGTATATGACAACATGACCTTGGTTACTCAGATTCATCCTCTAAATACTTAGCCAAATAATTTATCAGGACTGAGACACTAAATGAGATTGCTAATTGAATCTGCAGATATCTTAACATAGACACTAATGCTTAATGGTTTTGACAGTGAACATGTTTAAACTGTCTAGGAAAAATAATATTGTAAGACATTTTAGGAAAGTGACAGCTGTAGTGAAAAAGGCTGCAAGTATTTATACAGCATGACATCCAGTACCCTAAATGTGCCTAAATGGGCAACAATCTTGTTGACATGAGTCGATCCCAATCTGCCAACACTGACAGTGCACACATACTGGATTGGCTGTTGAATTTGTGATTTGATAACTACAGAGTTACACTGTTTTGTGAGAGGATCATAGCTATCGAAACTCACAATGAGGCTTGACATTGCTTTATCTGGTCACATATAAATAATGTTCTGTAACTTTTTAGGATAATAACTTTTTATAGTTTTGAAATATAGAATATCAGAAAACTGACATTTCAAGTTAAATTTATTCTTTTTCCTTGATACTGTCATTTCTCTCTAATTTAAAAAAAATGAGATTGAAGTCCTAATATATGAGAAATAAAAAGGCAGCATTTTCTTTGGCTAATCTGTTTTCAGTTTTGAGAGAACTGCCTCATGCCAAAAAAGAGGCATAGAAAGGCAGCAGGCAATCTCTCAAACATTCCAAATTGCTTCTAAATTAGAATACTTTTATGATTGCTTTAATGTATTATTTTATATTTGCTTGACCCCTGGGGTGGACATTTACTTGAGTGCAAGAAAGATAGCATCATCATCAACTAAAGTACGTTTCTCAACAGGGGAAAGAAATCAAAGCCTTTCCTTTCCTTAATCATTAATTTCTAGTTTACTTCTGCTGATGCTATTTGTTTATGTGAAAATCTGAAAAAAAAAAGTAAGAATTCAAATGCTTACTGTTCATTAGGTGGACACTGTCACAATGGATTACAGAATGCACTGCAATGTAAAGTAATAATTCTGACGCAAGTGCTATTTGATGATATTTAAATAATCAAATGGATATAAATCTTTTTAAACTTGAAGATGCAACTATATGAAGATATTAGCTATATTTTATAGGTTAGTGCTAACTGGAAACAAGAAATATTGTTTTTATAAGTACTTCTTAATTCATTGTTCAGTGTATCTCAAATCTACATCACACTTGAGAATGCCTTACCATAGGTAGGGAAATACAGCCTAAAAATTAAAATTAAGTCTTATTCTATGGACATATTTTACGTTTTGAGTTATCATTGCAAAAGAGAAATTTTGTTTTTATGACTCAAAAGATAGTTCATCAATTTTTAGGATATAAACAGCATGATTTTATTAATTTTCTATTAAGACAATATTCTTAAACCCCAGCTTGAAAATATAGGCTTAATCATTGCCTAAAAATCTAGTGCTCACATTAAGCCAATATGGAAAATCCAAGTCATCATTCTGGAGAGTGGGTGGGAGAGAAATCAGCATGATATGAGGCCCATTAGTATTCCAGGAGTATTCTATTTTTAGTTCATGAAAATTATGGCCTAAAATGTTTACTGTTGAAGAGGCACTTTGTTAAGTTATATGAAGCATTCAAATTAAAAGAGTCACTCTCATGAACTAACACAGGGCACAAGCTCCCAACGTGTGCAGTGAAAGAGTTAATATGATTGTTATTTTAATTCAGCCCAGCCAAGTCAGCAATAAATATCAAAAGCCTTAAAAATTTGTAACCCCACGGATCACTCTCTCTCTAAAATAAAATAAAATAAAATAAAATAAAATAAAATAAAATAAAATAAAATAAAATAAATAAAATAAAATAAAATAAAATAAATAGAAACTTAACACTTTGTATAACTTTTGATCTAATCCTTTCACTTCTAGGAATTTCTCTTGAAGATATAAGGGTTTAACTGAACAAAAATTTAGAAAAACTTTTTTCATAGAAATGTTGT
>NW_026574498.1:0-2230 GCF_905146905.1 Nyctereutes procyonoides | reverse complement strand
TAAAACAACTGAAGACAAGAAAAATATTATTTTCAGTTTTTCAAGCTTAAACTCTGGGATAGATCATTTAAAAATCTCTTCATGAGCTACGGAAAGGTGCAAATGCACTCTCCCATATTTTGATCATTTAAGCTGTGAAATTCGTGAGTTATTAAAATGAAACACCACTGGTTTCATTTTCGTTTTCTGTTTTCTGGTAGGATTACAGTGATATTCAAGGATTAGCTCAGATCTACATAAAATCAAGCAATATCGACACATAGATTCCCCATTCTCTTTGCTTCGCTGAATTATTCTGAGGTCCCCAGTTAGATTGACCAGGTGGGAAATACTACTCTCCGGAAACACTTTCATGAAAAATTCACCCCCTGAGAGCAAATATCTCAGAGTTCAATTTCCCACAGGTTGCAAGTCTGATTGCACTGGGGGCAATGCCTTGATTGACAGTTTTTGTATAACAAATATAGAATATGAAAAGCAGCAAGAAGCAAGAATGTTAACATCTAATGAAAAACTAGTTTCAGGCAAAAACTTAAAGACTACATAGAAAGTGAGATATGCTTTCTTTCGTAAATCAAATCGTTAAGCAATCTCTACTCCAAGGGATTCATTTCACATCTCAACCTTTTTTTTTTCTAATATCTATCAAAGCACCTTGTTTTATTTTCTTCTCGGCACTTATCACCATCTAAAATTATCTTTGTGAGGGGAGGGGCAAGATGGCGGAAGAGCAGGGTCCCCAAATCGCCTGTCCCCACCAAATTACCTAGACAACCTTCAAACCATCCTGAAAATCTACGAATTCGGCCTGAGATGTAAAGAGAGACCAGCTGGACCGCTACAGTGAGAAGAGTTCGCGCTTCTACCAGGTAGGAAGACGGGGAAAAAGAAATAAAGGAACAAAAGGCCTCCGAGGGGGAGGGGCCCCGCGAGGAGCCGGGCTGAGGCCAGGGCGAGTGTCCCCAGGACAGGAGAGCCCCGTCCCGGAGGAGCAGGAGCTGCACCAACCTTCCCGGGCGGGCGGAAAGGGGCTCGCAGGGAGTTGGAGCAGGACCCAGGAAGGCGGGGATGCCCTCGGGCTCCCGGGGACACTAACAGACACCTGCGCCCCGGGAGAGCGCCCCGAGCTCCCTAAGGGCTGCAGCGCGCACGGCGCGACCCGGAGCAGCTCGGAGGGGCTCGTGCGGCGGCTCCGCGGAGGGGGCTGCGGGGCGGGAGCGCGAATCCCACAGCGCAGGCTCCGGAGCACAGGGCGCCGGGACACAGCCCAGGATCCGGCCTCCCCCGGGACAGGCAGAGGCCGGGAGGGCCCAGGACAGCGAGGACGCTCCTGCCCAAGCTGAGCAGATCAGCGGCCCCGCCCCGGAGCCTCCAGGCCCTGCAGACGGAGAACCGAGAGCCCCGAGCCCCGTAGTTCCTGCGGAGGCTGAATCCAGGCTTCCAGAGTTGCCATAGCAACTGCGGCTGTTCCTCCTGGGGCCCCACGGGGTAAACAACCCCCGCTGAGCCCTGCAGTAGGCAGGGGCAGAGCAGCTCCCCCAAGTGCTAACACCTGCAAATCAGCACAGCAGGCCCCTCCCCCAGAAGACCAGCTGGACGGACCAGTGATACTCCCCCGTGTTCCAATACAACTTGTTTTTGGCCACTCTGCACTGAGCAAAATGACTAGAAGGAAAACCTCACCTCAAAAGAAAGAATCAGAAACAGCCCTCGCTCCCACAGAGTTACAAAATCTGGATTACACTTCAATGTCAGAAAGCCAATTCAGAAGCACTATTCTACAGCTACTGGTGGCTCTAGAAAAAAGCATTAAGGACTCACGAGACTTCATGACTGCAGAATTTAGATCCAATCAGGCAGAAATTAAAAATCAATTGAATGAGATGCAATCCAAACTAGAAGTCCTAACGACGAGGGTTAACGAGGTGGAAGAACGAGTGAGTGACATAGAAGACAAGTTAATGGCAAAGAGGGAAACTGAGGAAAAAAGAGACAGACAATTAAAAGACCATGAAGACAGATTAAGGGAAATAAATGACAACCTAAGGAAGAAAAACCTACGCTTAATTGGGGTTCCCGAGGGCGCCGAAAGGGACAGAGGGCCAGAATATGTATTTGAACAAATCCTAGCTGAAAACTTTCCCAATCTGGGAAGGGAAACAGGCATTCAGATCCAGGAAATAGAGAGATCCCCCCCTAAAATCAATAAAAACCGTTCAACACCTCGACA
>NW_026574497.1:0-2216 GCF_905146905.1 Nyctereutes procyonoides | reverse complement strand
TTTTTATTTTTATAAATTAATTTTTATTGGTGTTCAATTTACCAACATACAGAATAACACCCAGTGCTCATCCCGTCAAGTGTCCCCCTCAGTGCCCGTCACCCAGTCACCCCCACCCCCGCCCTCCTCCCCCTCCACCACCCCTAGTTCATTTCCCAGAGTTAGAAGTCTTTATGTTCTGTCTCCCTTTCTGATATTTCTCACACATTTCTTCTCCCTTCCCTTATATTCCCTTTCACTATTATTCATATTCCCCAAATGAATGAGAACATACACTGTTTGTCCTTCTCCGGTTACTGTGGCCAAGTTCAAAAAGGGTGTTGCCTGAGTTCTCCTCTGGGATTTTGATGGAATCTTGTCTCACATTTAGATCTTTCATCTATTTTGAGTTTATCTTTGTGTATGGTGCAAGAGAGTGGTCCAGTTTCATACTTCTGCATGTGGATGTCCAATTTTCCAGCACCATTTATTGAAGAGAGTGTCTTTCTTCCAGTGGATCGTCTTTCCTCCTTTATCGTATATTAGTTGACCATAAAGTTCAGGGTCCACTTCTGGGTTCTCTATTCTGTTCCATTGATCTATGTGTCTGTTTTTGTGCCAGTACCACACTGTCTTGATGACCACAGCTTTGTAGTACAACCTGAAATCTGGCATTGTGATTCCCCCAGATATGGTTTTCTTTTTTAAAATTCCCCTGGCTGTTCGGGGTCTTTTCTGATTCCACACAAATCTTAAAATAATTTGTTCTAAGTCTCTGAAGAAAGTCCATGGTATTTTAATAGGGATTGCATTGAACGTGTAAATTGCCCTGGGTAACATTGACATTTTCACAATATTAATTCTGCCAATCCATGAGCATGGAATATTTTTCCATCTCTTTGTGTCTTCCTCAATTTCTTTCAGAAGTGTTCTATAGTTTTTAGGGTATATTTTGAGACCCATTTGAATGGCAAATGGTTCTCCAACCTTTTATTTTCAGGTTGTAGGTGTCCTTCTGTCTAAAATGAGTCTCTTGTAGACAGCAAATAGATGGGTCCTGCTTTTTTATCCAGTCTGAAACCCTGCACCTTTTGATGGGGTCATTAAGCCCATTCACGTTCAGAGTTACTATTGACAGATATGAGTTTAGTGTCATCATGATATCTATTTAGTCCTTGTTTTTGTGGATTGTTCCACTGAACTTCTTCTTAAAGGGGAGTTTTAAGAGTCCCCCTTAAAATTTCTTGCAGAGCTGGTTTGGAGGTCACATATTCTTTCAGTTCCTGCCTGTCTTGGAAGCTCTTTATCTCCCCTTCCATTTTGAATGAGAGCCTTGCTGGATAAAGTATTCTTGGTTGCATGTTCTTCTCATTTAGGACCCTGAATATATCCTGCCACGTCTCTCTGGAGAGGTCTGCTGTTACCCTAATATTCCTCCCCATGAAAGTCAGGGACTTCTTGTCTCTTGCTGCTTTAAGGATCTTCTCTTTATCTTTGGAATTTGCAAGCTTCACTTGCAAATTAAATGACGAGGTGTTGAACGGTTTTTATTGATTTTAGGGGGGGATCTCTCTATTTCCTGGATCTGAATGCCTGTTTCCCTTCCCAGATTGGGAAAGTTTTCAGCTAGGATTTGTTCAAATACATATTCTGGCCCTCTGTCCCTTTCGGCGCCCTCGGGAACCCCAATTAAACGTAGGTTTTTCTTCCTTAGATTGTCATTTATTTCCCTTAATCTGTCTTCATGGTCTTTTAATTGTCTGTCTCTTTTTTCCTCAGTTTCCCTCTTTGCCATTAACTTGTCTTCTATGTCACTCACTCGTTCTTCCACCTCGTTAACCCTCGTCGTTAGGACTTCTAGTTTGGATTGCATCTCATTCAATTGGTTTTTAATTTCTGCCTGATTGGATCTAAATTCTGCAGTCATGAAGTCTCGTGAGTCCTTAATGCTTTTTTCTAGAGCCACCAGTAGCTGTATAATAGTGCTTCTGAATTGGTTTTCTGACATTGAATTGTAATCCAGATTTTGTAACTCTGTGGGAGAGAGGGCTGTTTCTGATTCTTTCTTTTGAGGTGAGGTTTTCCTTCTAGTCATTTTGCTCAGTGCAGAGTGGCCAAAAACAAGTTGTATTGGGAAAAGGAGAGAAAGAGAGAGAAGAAAAGAAAAGAGAAAAAGAAAAAAGAAGAAGAAAAAAAGGAAAAAAGAAAAGAAAAAGAGAAAGAAAGAAAGAAAGGTG
>NW_026574496.1:0-2187 GCF_905146905.1 Nyctereutes procyonoides | reverse complement strand
GGGGTATAGATCCTTTACCTCTTTGGTTAGGTTTATTCCTAGGTATCTTATGCTTTTGGGTGCAATTGTAAATGGGATTGACTCCTTAATTTCTCTTTCTTCAGTCTCATTGTTAGTGTATAGGAATGCCAGTAACCAAAGAGGTAAAGGATCTATACCCTAAAAACTATAGAACACTTCTGAAAGAAATTGAGGAAGACACAAAGAGATGGAAAAATATTCCATGCTCATGGATTGGCAGAATTAATATTGTGAAAATGTCAATGCTACCCAGGGCAATTTACACGTTCAATGCAATCCCTATCAAAATACCATGGACTTTTTTCAGAGACTTAGAACAAATTATTGTAAGATTTGTGTGGAATCAGAAAAGACCCCGAATAGCCAGGGGAATTTTAAAAAAGAAAACCATAGCTGGGGGCATCACAATGCCAGATTTCAGGTTGTACTACAAAGCTGTGGTCATCAAGACAGTGTGGTACTGGCACAAAAACAGACACATAGACCAATGGAACAGAATAGAGAATCCAGAAATGGACCCTGAACTTTATGGTCAACTAATATTCGACAAAGGAGGAAAGACGATCCACTGGAAGAAAGACAGTCTCTTCAATAAATGGTGCTGGGAAAACTGGACATCCACATGCAGAAGAATGAAACTAGACCACTCTCTTGCACCATACACAAAGATAAACTCAAAATGGATGAAAGATTTAAATGTGAGACAAGACTCCATCAAAATCCTAGAGGAGAACACAGGCAACACCCTTTTTGAACTCGGCCACAGTAACTTCTTGCAAGATACATCCACGAAAACAAAAGAAACAAAAGCAAAAATGAACTATTGGGACTTCATCAAGATAAGAAGCTTTTGCACAGCAAAGGATACAGTCAACAAAACTCAAAGACAACCTACAGAATGGGAGAAGATATTTGCAAATAACATATCAGATAAAGGGCTAGTTTCCAAAATCTATAAAGAACTTATTAAACTCAACACCAAAGAAACAAACAATCCAATCATGAAATGGGCAAAAGACATGAAGAGAAATCTCACAGAGGAAGACATAGACATGGCCAACATGCACATGAGAAAATGCTCTGCATCACTTGCCATCAGGGAAATACAAATCAAAACCACAATGAGATACCACCTCACACCAGTGAGAATGGGGAAAATTAACAAGGCAGGAAACAACAAATGTTGGAGAGGATGTGGAGAAAAGGGAACCCTCTTACACTGTTGGTGGGAATGTGAACTGGTGCAGCCACTCTGGAAAACTGTGTGGAGGTTCCTCAAAGAATTAAAAATAGACCTGCCCTACGACCCAGCAATTGCACTGTTAGGGATTTACCCCGAAGATTCAGATGCAATGAAACGCCGGGGCACCTGCACCCCGATGTTTCTAGCAGCCATGTCCACAATAGCCAAACTGTGGAAGGAGCCTCGGTGCCCATCGAAAGATGAATGGATAAAGAAGATGTGGTTTATGTATACAATGGAATATTACTCAGCCATTAGAAACGACAAATACCCACCATTTGCTTCAACGTGGATGGAACTGGAGGGTATTATGCTGAGTGAAGTAAGTCAATCGGAGAAGGACAAACAGTGTATGTTCTCACTCATTTGGGGAATATGAATAATAGTGAAGGGGAATATAAGGGAAGGGAGAAGAAATGTGTGGGAGATATCAGAAAGGGACACAGAACATAAAGACTCCTAACTCTGGGAAACGAACTAGGGGTGGTGGAAGGGGAGGAGGGCGGGGGTGGGGGTGAATGGGTGACGGGCACGGAGGGGGACACTTGACGGGATGAGTACTGGGTGTTATTCTGTATGTTGGTAAATTGAACACCAATAAAAATTAATTTATAAAAAAAAAAGAGCTTTAGGATTTCAGTTGGTTAAAAAAAAAATAACTATACTTTCAAAGAATCTAAAATCCTACAAGTCATCTCTCTTACAATACAACCATGTCTACTGTCTAAAATACCTTGCTCATAGTTTCTAAACACTGAAAAATCTGATAAGAAGTTGCTGAGTGAGCACTAACTAGTACCTTATTGACCACTGGAATCTACTTTACAAATAGTGCATATTTTTTAAAAAGTGAGTATGTTTTGCTAACGAGCATCGCAAATATGGGCGTTCAAGTGTTTTCTGTGTGACAAAAGTCTGATACG
>NW_026574495.1:0-575 GCF_905146905.1 Nyctereutes procyonoides | reverse complement strand
TAAACAAGTAACAGGTGTCAGTTTTAAAAACAATGTATGTTTGTGCGCGAGATGTACTTCTCCTTAAAGAAATAAGCCGCCTGCTTACAGAGGCTATATAAACTCTACATGCAAAAATAAAGCTTGTCCATTGTGGCCATCAGCCGCATGGAACCTCCTATCCCATGAACTTTTAGTCTCTTGTTTATTTCATCCCCTTGCCCTCGGTTCCTGAATCCGGACCTTCTCGCGCTGGCCGCGACACCTAAGATTCCTAATCATTTTCCCACAGACCTTGGAAGATATTCCATCTATTGAAGAAGTTAGAGCTAACATCCCTCCCATAAATAAAACTCCAAATCCAGATATTTTCACTGATGAATGGTACCAGACATCTCAAGAAGACATAATACCAAGCCTATGTATACTCTTCTAAAAAAGTGTAGAGGAGGGAACATTTCCCAACTTATTTTATGAAGTCAGCATTACCATACCAAAACTAAGCATAAATATTACAAAAGAAAACTGCAGACTAATATTCCTCATGGCATAGATGAAAAACTGAATCAAGCAATATGTAAAAATGGTAATATCCC
>NW_026574494.1:0-2180 GCF_905146905.1 Nyctereutes procyonoides | reverse complement strand
CCCTGACCCTAACCCTGCCCCTGCCCTGACCCTAACCCTGACCTGACCGTGACCTTAACCCTGACTCTAAACCCTAAACCTAAACCATATCCTAATCCTAACACTAACCCTAACCCGTACCCTAACACTAACCCCTAACCTTATCCCTAAACCGTACCCTAAATCTAAACCTAGCCCGTATCCTAACACTAAAACTAACCTGTGGAGGAGGGGCAAGATGGCGGAAGAGCAGGGTCCCCGAGTCACCTGTCCCCACCAAATTACCTAGATAACCTTCAAACCATCCTGAAAATCTACGAATTCGGCCTGAGATGTAAAGAGAGACCAGCTGGAACGCTACAGGGAGAAGAGTCCGCGCTTCTACCAAGGTAGGAAGACGGAGAAAAAGAAATAAAGGAACAAAAGGCCTCCGAGGGGGAGGGGCCCCGCGAGGAGCCGGCCTGAGGCCGGGGCGAGTGTCCCCAGGACGGGAGAGCCCCGTCGGAGCAGCTGCACCAACCTTCCCGGGCGGGCGGAAAGGGGCTCGCAGGGAGTTGGAGCAGGACCCAGGAGGGCGGGGATGCCCTCGGGATCCCTGGGACACTAACAGACACCTGCGAGCGCAGGAGAGTGCTCCGAGCTCCCTAAGGGCTGCAGCGCGCATGGCGGGGGCGGGGCCGGAGCAGCTCGGAGGGGCTCGGGAGCGGCTCCAGGGAGGGAGCTGCGGGGCGGGAGCGCGAATCCCACAGCGCAGGCCCCGGAGCACAGGGCGCCGGGACACAGCCCAGGATCCGGCCTACCCCCGGACAGGCAGAGGCCGGGAGGGCCCAGGACAGCAAGGACGCTCCTGCCCCGAGCTGAGCAGATCAGCGGCCCCGCCCCGGAGCCTCCAGGCCCTGCGGACGGAGAACCGAGAGCCCCGAGCCCCGTAGTTCCTGCGGAGGCTGAATCCAGGCTTCCAGAGTTGCCATAGCAACTGCGGCTGATCCTCCTGGGGCCTCACGGGGTAAACAACCCCCGCTGAGCCCTGCAGCAGGCAGGGGCAGAGCAGCTCCCCCAAGTGCTAACACCTGAAAATCAGCACAGCAGGCCCCTCCCCCAGAAGACCAGCTGGACGGACCAGTGATACTCCCCCGTGTTCCAATACAACTTGTTTTTGGCCACTCTGCACTGAGCAAAATGACTAGAAGGAAAACCTCACTTCAAAAGAAAGAATCAGAAACAGCCCTCTCTCCCACAGAGTTACAAAATCTGGATTACACTTCAATGTCAGAAAGCCAATTCAGAAGCACTATTATACAGCTACTGGTGGCTCTAGAAAAAAGCATTAAGGCCTCACGAGACTTCATGACTGCAGAATTTAGATCCAATCAGGCAGAAATTAAAAATCAATTGAATGAGATGCAATCCAAACTAGAAGTCCTAACGACGAGGGTTAACGAGGTGGAAGAACGAGTGAGTGACATAGAAGACAAGTTAATGGCAAAGAGGGAAACTGAGGAAAAAAGAGATAAACAATTAAAGAACCATGAAGACAGATTAAGGGAAATAAATGACACTCTAAGGAAGAAAAACCTACGTTTAATTGGGGTTCCCGAGGGCGCCGAAAGGGACAGAGGGCCAGAATATGTATTTGAACAAATAAATCCTAGATGAAAACTTTCCCAATCTGGGAAGGGAAACAGGCATTCAGATCCAGGAAATAGAGAGATCCCCCCCTAAAATCAATAAAAACCGTTCAACACCTCGACATCTAATAGTGAAGCTTGCAAATTCCAAAGATAAAGAGAAGATCCTTAAAGCAGCAAGAGACAAGAAGTCCCTGACTTTCATGGGGAGGAATATCAGGGTAACAGCAGACCTCTCCACAGAGACCTGGCAGGCCAGAAAGGGCTGGCAGGATATATTCAGGGTCCTAAATGAGAAGAACATGCAACCAAGAATACTTTATCCAGCAAGGCTCTCATTCAAAATGGAAGGAGAGATAAAGAGCTTCCAAGACAGGCAGGAACTGAAAGAATATGTGACCTCCAAACCAGCTCTGCAAGAAATTTTAAGGGGGACTCTTAAAATTCCCCTTTAAGAAGAAGTTCAGTGGAACAATCCACAAAAACAAGGACTAAATAGATATCATGATGACACTAAACTCATATCTGTCAATAGTAACTCTGAACGTGAATGGGCTTAATGACCCCATCAAA
>NW_026574493.1:0-2157 GCF_905146905.1 Nyctereutes procyonoides | reverse complement strand
TTAGGGTGCGTGTTATGGTTAGTGTAAGGTTTCAGGTTAGAATTAGGGTTAGCGTTAGGGTACAGGTTAGGTTTAGAGTTAGGGTACAGGTTAGTTTTAGTGTTAGGATTCGGGCTAGGTTTAGAGTTAGGGTACGCTTTAGGGATAGGGTTAGGGGTTAGTTTTAGGGTACGGGTTAGGTTTAGTGTTAGGATTAGGATATTGGTTAGGTTTAGAGTTTAGAGTAAGTGTTAGTGTCAGGGTCAGGGTCAGGTCACGGTTAGGGTCATGAGTCAGGGTCACGGTTAGGGTTTAGCGTTAGTGTCAGGGTCAGTGTCAGGGTCAGGTTTAGCGTTAGGGTTAGAGTTAGGGTACGTGTTATGGTTAGTGTAAGGTTTCAGGTTAGAATTAGGGTTAGCGTTAGGGTACAGGTTAGGTTTAGAGTTAGGGTACAGGTTAGTTTTAGTGTTAGGATTCGGGCTAGGTTTAGAGTTAGGGTACGCTTTAGGGATAGGGTTAGGGGTTAGTTTTAGGGTACGGGTTAGGTTTAGTGTTAGGATTAGGATATTTGTTAGGTTTAGAGTTTAGAGTAAGGATTAGTGTCAGGGTCAGGGTCAGGTCACGGTTAGGGTCAGTGTCAGGGTCACGGTTAGGGTTTAGCGTTAGTGTCAGGGTCAGTGTCAGTGTCAGGTTTAGCGTTAGGGGTTAGAGTTAGGGTGCGTGTTATGGTTAGTGTAAGGTTTCAGGTTAGAATTAGGGTTAGCGTTAGGGTACAGGTTAGGTTTAGAGTTAGGGTACAGGTTAGTTTTAGTGTTAGGATTCGGGCTAGGTTTAGAGTTAGGATAAGCTTTAGGGATAGGGTTAGGGGTTAGTTTTAGGGTACGGGTTAGGTTTAGTGTTAGGATTAGGATATTTGTTAGGTTTAGAGTTTAGAGTAAGGGTTAGTGTCAGGTTCAGGGTCAGGTCACGGTTAGGGTCAGAGTCAGGGTCACGGTTAGGGTTTAGCGTTAGTGTCAGGGTCAGTGTCAGTGTCAGGTTTAGCGTTAGGGGTTAGAGTTAGGGTGCGTGTTATGGTTAGTGTAAGGTTTCAGGTTAGAATTAGGGTTAGCGTTAGGGTACAGGTTAGGTTTAGAGTTAGGGTACAGGTTAGTTTTAGTGTTAGGATTCGGGCTAGGTTTAGAGTTAGGGTACGCTTTAGGGATAGGTTAGGGGTTAGTTTTAGGGTACGGGTTAGGTTTAGTGTTAGGATTAGGATATTTGTTAGGTTTAGAGTTTAGAGTAAGGGTTAGTGTCAGGGTCAGGGTCAGGTCACGGTTAGGGTCAGAGTCAGGGTCACGGTTAGGGTTTAGCGTTAGTGTCAGGGTCAGTGTCAGGGTCAGGTTTAGCGTTAGGGGTTAGAGTTAGGGTACGTGTTATGGTTAGTGTAAGGTTTCAGGTTAGAATTAGGGTTAGCGTTAGGGTACAGGTTAGGTTTAGAGTTAGGGTACAGGTTAGTTTTAGTGTTAGGATTCGGGATAGGTTTAGAGTTAGGGTACGCTTTAGGGATAGGGTTAGGGGTTAGTTTTAGGGTACGGGTTAGGTTTAGTGTTAGGATTAGGATATTTGTTAGGTTTAGAGTTTAGAGTAAGGATTAGTGTCAGGGTCAGGGTCAGGTCACGGTTAGGGTCAGTGTCAGGGTCACCTTTAGGGTTTAGCGTTAGTGTCAGGGTCAGTGTCAGTGTCAGGTTTAGCGTTAGGGGTTAGAGTTAGGGTGCGTGTTATGGTTAGTGTAAGGTTTCAGGTTAGAATTAGGGTTAGCGTTAGGGTACAGGTTAGGTTTAGAGTTAGGGTACAGGTTAGTTTTAGTGTTAGGATTCGGGCTAGGTTTAGAGTTAGGGTAAGCTTTAGGGATAGGGTTAGGGGTTAGTTTTAGGGTACGGGTTAGGTTTAGTGTTAGGATTAGGATATTTGTTAGGTTTAGAGTTTAGAGTAAGGGTTAGTGTCAGGTTCAGGGTCAGGTCACGGTTAGGGTCAGAGTCAGGGTCACGGTTAGGGTTTAGCGTTAGTGTCAGGGTCAGTGTCAGTGTCAGGTTTAGCGTTAGGGGTTAGAGTTAGGGTGCGTGTTATGGTTAGTGTAAGGTTTCAGGTTAGAATTAGGGTTAGCGTTAGGGTACAGGTTAGGTTTAGAGTTAGGGTACA
>NW_026574492.1:0-2155 GCF_905146905.1 Nyctereutes procyonoides | reverse complement strand
TTTAAATATATATTTTTTAAAATTTTTATTTATTTATGATAGTCACAGAGAGAGAGAGAGAGAGGGAGGCAGAGACACAGGCAGAGGGAGAAGCAGGCTCCATGCACCGGGAGCCCGATGTGGGATTCGATCCCGGGCCTCCAGGATCGCGCCCTGGGCCAAAGGCAGGCGCTAAACCGCTGCGCCACCCAGGGATCCCACTTGCTTCATTTTTAAAACTACTTTTACACAATATAGAATTTTTGATGTTAGGTACACACACACATACACACACACACCATCCAACCAGTATTTAAAGACTTTTTTTTTTTTTACATATTCTATCTTCTTTTCCCATTTCTTGATGATAATCCTATGCTTATTCTTATCATGATTCTCTTCTATGTAATACATACTCCCTCTACCAGCCCCATTTGCTTTTAAATTTTGAGCATTATTTTGGTTTTCATCAAGAAGAGTGATCAGTCTCCATGTGATTTTCTTTGTACTTACTGATCAGGGTATTTGTGGGCATCATCAGTCAAGTGTGATCATACTTGTTTTGGTTTTTATTTTGATGTTGATTTTGTCCAACATGTCTCTCTCTTAATCTCTTTCTGTCTCTCTCTTCCCCCTCTCTGTCTCTCTGTCTCTATAAATATGTGTGTATATATATACACATATATATTAATAGTGTATATTCTTTTTCATTTTCTCTTTTCTAGACTTTAGGAAATCCAATTATACTCCGATTATACTCCAATTATACTCAATTCCAGCTGAGGAATACCTCAGTTAGACCACTTGATAATGTCTCACAAGTCACTAAGACTTGTTTACTTTTTTCAATTTTGCTTTCTCTTAATGCTTCAGTTTGGATAATGATAAGTATGCTTACTCTTTTTCAGTTGTGTTCTGCCAATTGTATTCAATACATTTTATGAAAAACTTCAGATGAATTATTTAATTCTAGGATTTTCATTTAGTTCTTTCTTATAGCTTGCTGTACCTTCTAAAATTCTTCATCTTCTTCATCTCTTTTTCATTAGATTCCTTAAATATATATTATGGTAATTTTAAAGAACTTCTCTATACATTACAATAGCTATACTATTTTTTTATTCTGTTCACATTGACTGATATTTCTTCTTTATGCTATGAATTATATTCTTCATACATGCCTTTTAAGATTTGGACTGTATTCTCAAGTGCTCCCTTCTCCATGTAGTCTTCCCCAGTGATTATTACCTGACATTTGAAAGAAGGTTTATTAAACTCAACACCAAAGAAACAAACAATCCAATCATGAAATGGGCAAAAGACATGAAGAGAAATCTCACAGAGGAAGACATAGACATGGCCAACATGCACATGAGAAAATGCTCTGCATCACTTGCCATCAGGGAAATACAAATCAAAACCACAATGAGATACCACCTCACACCAGTGAGAATGGGGAAAATTAATAAGGCAGGAAACAACAAATGTTGGAGAGGATGCAGAGAAAAGGGAACCCTCTTACCCTGTTGGTGGGAATGTGAACTGGTGCAGCCACTCTGGAAAACTGTGTGGAGGTTCCTCAAAGAATTAAAAATAGACCTGCCCTACGACCCAGCAATTGCACTGTTAGGGATTTACCCCGAAGATTCAGATGCAATGAAACGCCGGGGCACCTGCACCCCGATGTTTCTAGCAGCCATGTCCACAATAGCCAAACTGTGGAAGGAGCCTCGGTGCCCATCGAAAGATGAATGGGTAAAGAAGATGTGGTTTATGTATACAATGGAATATTCCTCAGCCATTAGAAACAACAAATACCCACCATTTGCTTCAACGTGGATGGAACTGGAGGGTATTATGCTGAGTGAAGTAAGTCAATCGGAGAAGGACAAACAGTGTATGTTCTCACTTATTTGGGGAATATGAATAATAGTGAAGGGGAATATAAGGGAAGGGAGAAGAAATGTATGGGAGATATCAGAAAGGGAGACAGAACATAAAGACTTCTAGCTCTGGGAAATGAACTAGGGGTGGTGGAGGGGGAGGAGGGCGGGGGGTGGGGGTGAATGGGTGACGGGCACGGAGGGGGACACTTGACGGGATGAGCACTGGGTGTTATTCTGTATGTTGGTAAATTGAACACCAATAAAAATTAATTTATAAAAAAAAAAATGAA
>NW_026574491.1:0-2152 GCF_905146905.1 Nyctereutes procyonoides | reverse complement strand
TTTCTGTCCCTCTCTTTCCATGTCTCTGTTTTTCCCTGTCTCTCCATGCATCTCTATCTCAGCCTCTGTGTCTGTCTGTCTGTCTGCTTTCCTGTTTCTCTGTGTCTGTCCCAGGCTCTGTTTCTCCCTCTGTCTCTGTCTCCAGTATCCGCCCGCCCCTCCGCCTGCCCCCCTCTGCGTGGGGCTGAGCCCCGCACACTCACCGCCCTATGTGGGACACCTTTATGCGGCTGTCAGGCACCAGCTCCTTCCCGTTCTTCAGCCACACGCCCCGCACATTCTCATCGGACACCTCACACTTGAACACCGCCTGGTCCTTCGCGCCCACCGTCAGGTCTGCAATGCTCTGGTACACCTCTAGCTTCTTCTCTGGGGGGCAGGACAGAGCCAGTGAGCTGGGGAGCGGGTGTGGGGCTGTGGGCTCCAATCCCCATGGAGATCACGTGGGTGTGAAAACACATGTGCATGCACGAGTGTGAGGCACGTGGGCCTGTGATGGTGCAGGGTGCACAAGGAACTTCAAGTGCTTGGGGTTGGGAGTGGGGGTGGGGGACACTAACTGGCCCCTTGGCCCCTCCCAGGACTCTCTGAGGCGGCCACCTCAGCATCTCTATGTTACAGACAAGAAAAGTGAGGCTCGGTGTGTCAGAGTGACTTGCCCAAGGTCACATGGGCCTCCATTCTGGGTCAACCTAGCTCCCATATAAGACCCGGGGTGGTGCTGGGGCCCAGCCTGCCCAAAGCCATCCCCCTGCTGGGCCTCACCCTGCACGATGAGCTCGGCCAGCGCCTGGCCGCCACTGGTGCGCAGCGCATAGTGCCCGGCGTCCTCCAGCGTCGCCTCGTTGATGATCAAGTGGTGTCTCTGGCCATCCTTCTTGAACCGGTATTTGAAGGTCTCCTCCCTGGTCAGCTCCACCCCATCCTTCAGCCTAGCCAGTGGGCAGGCTGTAAGTGCTGGGGCCGCGCAGTCGGGGTGCCCACAGGCCCCCCCAGCCCTGCCCACGCCCCATGAGCCCAGCACTCACCATTTGACCTGGGCCCCCTCCTCAGACACCTCACACTCAAACTCCACCCGCTGTCCCACCATCACCAGCTGGTCTTCCAGGGGCCGAGTGATCAGCACGGGGGGCTCTGTCAAGGAGGGTGCACGTGAGGTCCTCTGCCCCTGCCCCCCAGGCTCGGGGCTCCCAGGGTCCCGGTCCAGGCCCACCTTTAACGAAGAGCTCGGTGCTGCACTTCTCCCCGCCCACCACGCACTGGTAGGCCGCGTCGTCCGCCAGCGAGCACTGGCTGATGGTCAGCGTGCGCTTGGCCCCGACGGACTCAAAGATGTACCTGCGCGGGCGCCGCGGGAGGGTGCAGGAAGGGACATTACTCACCTCCTCAGCCCTGGGGGCCCCGTCCGACCCCCGAGGGGACCCCGTGCCCCCACCCAAGCCTTCCCTCCGGCAGCTGGGCCTTACTTGCTGTGGAGCCGAAGGGGCCGTGGGAGCGTCCGGATGAGAGGAAGCGAGCCGAAGAGAAAAAGCAAGAACAGAGACAGGCAGAAAGATGGGAAACGACCAGAAAGAGGGGAGTGGGGGTGGGGGAGACAGGGCAGGGACCGGTCTCGGTAGAGAACATGGGTGGCGGGAGGCAGGGAGAGCGGGCTGGGGAGCCTCCAGGCCCCCCTCCCCGCCCGCCCCCCCCCAGTGCACCTGCCGCTCATCTGGATCTCCTGTCCATTCTTAAGCCACTTGACATCGGCGTCGGGGTCGGCCAGCTCCACGGTCAGCCGGATCTTGTGGCCCTTGCTCACCTGGTAGGCCGGCTCCAGCTTCTTCTGAAAGGCTGAGCACCACCATCATGGCCCTCCCAACCCCTGCTCCCCCCAACCCCTTCACACCCACTGTGGTGGCTGGTGGCTGTGCCCCAGAGCCACGTCCTCCCACCACACTCCTCCTGCCACCCCTTTCTCTCTCCGCGTCCACTCTGCCTGTCTCCTCTCTCTCTCTCTCTCTCTCTCTCTCTGTTCTGCATGCCTGTCTGCTTCTATCTCTTTGTCCTTCTGCCTTCCTTGGGGTCCCCTCCACCTGCTCGGCTCGGCGTTAGGCTTAGTGGCTCCCAAAGAGACAAAAGCTTGGCTGGAGACCAGTGAAGGGGGCGGCGC
>NW_026574490.1:0-2137 GCF_905146905.1 Nyctereutes procyonoides | reverse complement strand
ACTCCACGCCAAGGTTGATTGAACTCATACAGCAATCTGGCGGTGTGCAGGATACAAAATCAATGTCCAGAAATCATTTCCATTACTATACACTAGCAATGAGATTAAAGAAAGAAAAGTTATTGTATCAAAAAATCTTAAATTGCACCCAAAAGCATAAGATATCCAGAATTAACCCTAACCAGAAAGGCAAAGTTTCTATACCCTAAAAACTATGGAACACTTCTGAAAGAAATTGAGGAAGACGCACAAATATTGCTAAATATTCCATGCTCATGGATTGGAAGAATTACTTTTGTGAAAATGTCAATGCTACCGAGTGCAATTTACACGTTCAATGCGAATCCTATCAAAATACCTCGGACTTTCTTCAGAGGGTTGGAACTAATCAACTTAAGGTTTGTGTGGAATCAGAAAATACTCCAAATAGCCATGGGAATACTGAAAGGAAAACCAGAACCAGGGGCATCAGAAGGCTGGATTCCAAGTTCTACTACAAAGCTATGATAATCAAGACATTCTGGTACTGGCACAAAAACAGACACATTGATCAATTACACAGAATGCTACTATAAACATCCGGGTGCAGGTATCCCAGCATTTCATTAAATCTGTATCTTTGGGGTAAATCCCCAACAGTGCAATTGCTGGTTCGTAGGGAAGGTCTATTTTTAACTCTTTATAGCAGCAATGTCTACAATAGCCAAACTGTGGAAGGAACCTCGGTGTCCATCAAAAGATGAATGGATAAAGAAGATGTGGTCTATGTATACAATGGAATATTCCTCAGCCATTAGAAACGACAAATACCCACCATTTGCTTCAATGTGGATGGAACTGGAGGGTATTATGCTGAGTGAAGTAAGTCAATTAGAGAAGGACAGTGTATGTTCTCATTCATTCGGGGAATATAAATAATAGTGAAAGGGTATATAAAGGAAGGGAGAAGAAGAATGTGGGAAATATCAGAAAGGGAGACAGAAGATAAAGACTCCTCACTCTTGGAAACAAACTAGGGGCGGTGGAAGGGGAGGAGGGCGGGGGTTGGGGGTGAATGGGTGATGAGCAATGAGGGGGGCACTTGACGGGATGAGCACTGGGTGTTATTTTCTATGTTGGCAAATTGAACACCAATAAAAATATATTTATTATAAAAAATAAATAAATAAATAAATAAAAGAAAAATATTACACAGAATGGAGAACCAGAAGTGGACACTGAACTCTATGGTCAACTAATATTCAACAAAGCAGGAAAGACTATCCACTGGAAAAAACAGGAGTCTCTTCAGTAAATGGTGCTGGGAAAATTGGACAGCCATGTACAGAAGAATGAAATAGATCATTCTCTTACACAAAACACAAGATAAACTCAAAATGGATGAAAGATCAAAATGTGAGACAAGATTCCATCACAATCCGAGAGAACACAGGCAACACCCTTTTTGAACTTGGCCACAGTAACTTCTTGCAAGATTCATCCATGAAGGCAAGAGAAACAAAAGCAAAAATGAACTATTGGGACTTCACAAGATAAGAAGCTTTTGCCCAGCAAAGGATACAGTCAACAAAACTCAAAGACAACCTAGAGAATGGGAGAAAATATTTTCAAATGACTAGATAACAGACTAGTATAGGACAAATAAGAGGTGAGATCCTGTTTAAGTGTTTCTGGGTGATGTCACCACATTCCCAGATTCGGTGGACTAAACGACAGACGCTCATTCTCACAGCTCTGGAGTCTGGGAAGTCTAGGGTCCAGGTGCAGGCAGATGTGGTGTCTGGAGCGCCCACATCCTAAAGCATCCTTTCCCTGTCACCTCACATGGGGCCAGGGGGCATGGAGCTTTCTATATCCGGATGTATAGGGTTCCTGATCGCATCATGAGGAGCCATCTCCTGACCTAATTGCTCCCCTAAGTCCCCAACTCCTTCATCCATCACATAGACGTTTGGTTCCAACATGGGGATGGTAGAGGTGACACACAGTTAGCTAAATCAGCACAGGAAGGATCCATGAGTTATTCGCAGCAGGTGGAAGGTCCTCCTCCACTTTTGTTCCCTCATAATTGTTAAGTGGAATTTGTCATCACACAGTGTTCTTGAGTGTTACCTGATCACTCCTTGATCTCCAACGC
>NW_026574489.1:0-2115 GCF_905146905.1 Nyctereutes procyonoides | reverse complement strand
AGTTGGTTCTTTGAAAGAATTAATAAGATAGATAAACGATTAGCCAGCCTTAGTTTTTAGGGTATATTTTGAGAACCATTTGAATGGTAAATGGTTCTCCAACCTTTTATTTTCAGGTTGTAGGTGTCCTTCTGTCTAAAATGAGTCTCTTGTAGACAGCAAATAGATGGGTCCTGTTTTTTTATCCAGTCTGAAACTCTGCGCCTTTTGATGGGGTCATTAAGCCCATTCACGTTCAGAGTTACTTGAACTTCTTCTTAAAGGGGAGTTTTAAGAGTCCCCCTTAAAATTTCTTGCAGAGCTGGTTTGGAGGTCACATATTCTTTCAGTTCCTGCCTGTCTTGGAAGCTCTTTATCTCTCCTTCCATTTTGAATGAGAGCCTTGCTGGATAAAGTATTCTTGGTTGCATGTTCTTCTCATTTAGGACCCTGAATATATCCTGCCAGCCCTTTCTGGCCTGCCAGGTCTCTGTGGAGAGGTCTGCTGTTACCCTAATATTCCTCCCCATGAAAGTCAGGGACTTCTTGTCTCTTGCTGCTTTAAGGATCTTCTCTTTATCTTTGGAATTTGCAAGCTTCACTATTAGATGTCGAGGTGTTGAACGGTTTTTATTGATTTTAGGGGGGGATCTCTCTATTTCCTGGATCTGAATGCCTGTTTCCCTTCCCAGATTGGGAAAGTTTTCAGCTAGGATTTGTTCAAATACATATTCTGGCCCTCTGTCCCTTTCGGCGCCCTCGGGAACCCCAATTAAACGTAGGTTTTTCTTCCTCAGACTGTCATTTATTTGCCTTAATCTGTCTTCATGGTCCCTTAATTGTCTGTCTCTTTTTTCCTCAGTTTCCCTCTTTGCCATTAACTTGTCTTCTATGTCACTCACTCGTTCTTCCACCTCGTTAACCCTCGTCGTTAGGACTTCTAGTTTGGATTGCATCTCATTCAATTGATTTTTAATTTCTGCCTGATTGGATCTAAATTCTGCAGTCATGAAGTCTCGTGAGGCCTTAATGCTTTTTTCTAGAGCCACCAGTAGCTGTATAATGGTGCTTCTGAATTGGCTTTCTGACATTGAAGTGTAATCCAGATTTTGTAACTCTGTGGGAGAGAGGACTGTTTCTGATTCTTTTGAGGTGAGGTTTTCCTTCTAGTCATTTTGCTCAGTGCAGAGTGGCCAAAAACAAGTTGTATTGGAACACGGGGGAGTATCACTGGTCCGTCCAGCTGGTCTTCTGGGGGAGGGGCCTGCTGTGCTGATTTTCAGGTGTTAGCACTTGGGGGAGCTGCTCTGCCCCTGCCTGCTGCAGGGCTCAGTGGGGGTTGTTTACCCCGTGGGGCCCCAGGAGGATCAGCCGCAGTGGCTATGGCAACTCTGGAAGCCTGGATTCAGCCTCCGCAGGAACTACGGGGCTCCGGGCTCTCGGCTCTCCGTCCGCAGGGCCTGGAGGCTCCGGGGCGGGGCCGCTGATCTGCTCAGCTCCGGGCAGGAGCGTCCTTGCTGTCCTGGGCCCTCCCGGCCTCTGCCTGTCCCGGGGGAGGCCGGATCCTGGGCTGTGTCCCGGCGCCCTGTGCTCCGGGGCCTGCGCTGGTGGATTCGCGCTCCCGCCCCGCAGCCCCCTCCGCGGAGCCGCCGCCCGAGCCCCTCCGAGCTGCTCCGGTCGGTCCCGCCGTGCGCGCTGCAGCCCTTAGGGAGCTCGGCGCACTCTCCCGGGGCGCAGGTGTCTGTTAGTGTCCCCGGGAGCCCGAGGGCATCCCCGCTCTCCTGGGTCCTGCTCCACCTCCCTGCGAGCCCCTTTCCGCCCGCCCGGGAAGGTTGGTGCAGCTCCTGCTCCTCCGGGACGGGGCTCTCCCGTCCTGGGGACACTCGCCCCGGCCTCAGCCCGGCTCCTCGCGGGGCCCCTCCCCCTCGGAGGCCTTTTGTTCCTTTATTTCTTTTTCCCCGTCTTCCTACCTTGATAGAAGCGCGGACTCTTCTCACTGTAGCCTTCCAGCTGGTCTCTCTTTACATCTCAGGCCGAATTCGTAGATTTTCAGGATGGTTTGAAGGTTATCTAGGTAACTTGGTGGGGACAGGCGATTTGGGGACCCTGCTCTTCCGCCATCTTGCCCTCCCTCCA
>NW_026574488.1:0-2112 GCF_905146905.1 Nyctereutes procyonoides | reverse complement strand
CAATTCAGGTCTTAATCTCAGGGTTTTAAGTTCAAGCCTCATGTTGGACTCCATGCTGAACATGGAACCTACTTAAAAATTAATTAATTGATTAATTAAATAAAATGGACTTAGATCATCATCATTGGTTACTGAATGCTTAGCTATATACCACACACTCTGCTACATGATACAGATGTATTACTTAATTCTCACAACCCTAAGAAATAGATAATATTTTTCCCATTTAACACATTAGAAAACTGAGGGAGCTACATAAATTACACTGAAAGTTAAGAAGGTGTGAAAAAAAAAAAAGACTCAAGCCCAAGTTTCTCTGATCCCAAAACCCATGCCCCTAATCACTACACCCTTCTTTGACCTGTGATCCTTAGGGTAATACAGCCATGAGACCACCCATACCCGTGACCAGCCAAGTGCCACCCAGCCCCATAGAGGAAATTTAAGAATGCACAAATGCTCTAGATTTAAAAAATAGTTCTCATTTGATTGTAACCAGTCAAATGAGTCTCAGACATTCAACATTGTGCAGAGTAAAAGTTTTGGTGAAAATACAAATATTGGATGAGGCTCTGGACTCAGAGAAGCTAGAAAAACAAAAGGAAGGAATGAAAATAGAGAGACTCAGAGAAAACCTTCCCATTGAACTATGGAATCCCCTTCCTTGGAAACCGGGGGATTTAATCTCTGGATAAACTGAATGACCCCAATAAAACACAAACATTGATATTTAGGTGTCCCCCAACAATATGAACAATTCACTGTCAATAACGTAACCAGCGCATGAGCCTCAGTCATGCATGCAACACTCCTAATTAGTTTTAAGCGTGTCACTTTAAAAATGAATAGACAACCAAGGATCCAAGACATGTATGGAAAGTCTTCAATATGAAAAAGATAACATCCAAGATGACTTTTTCCCTCATATGTTTAGCAAATTGACAGGATGACTAGAAGACCTAAGAGCTGGACAAGCAGCCCTGACTTTCCACATGGGCTTTCCAAAGGCATCTTGAGCTTCCTTACAGTATGGTAGTCTGAAAGTAAGTGAATTTCTTACATAATATCTGGCTTTCTCAAAAATGAGCATTTCAACAGGCTCAGGAAGATTCTGCAAAGGTTATGACCTAAACTTACATGTGATTCAGTATCATTTCCACTGCATTCTGTTGGTCAAAAAGTAAGTTATTCAAGTAGAGGAAACAATACAAGGGTGTAAATTCCAGAAAGTTCATTGGAGGTAAAGGGAAAGCATCCTTGCGGACTAGTTACAAAAACCAGCAAACCAGGCTGGAACAGAAGGGCAGAGGAATAAGGTTTGGAGTGGTGGTGATGAGTGTAACTGGTAGATTGTCTCATGCATTTAGATATTTTGAAAATAGATTCAACAGATCTTTGACAGAAAGGGGTTGAATCATTTGAGGTGATTTTTTAAAAGATTTTATTTATTTATTTGAAAGAAAGAGAGAGTGGGTAGCCTGGGTGGTCCAGCAGTTTAGTGCCGCCTTCAGCCCAGGGCCTAATCCTGGAGACCCAGGATCGAGTCCCACATCAGGCTCCCTGCCTGGAGCCTGCTTCTCCCTCTGCCTGTGTCTCTGCCTCTCTCTCTCTCTCTTTTCCTCTCTCTCTTTCTCTGTGTCTCTCATGAATAAATAAATAAAAAATCTTAAAAAGAGAGAGAGAGAGAGTAGGGGGAGGGGCAGAGAGAGAAGCAGACTCCCCGCTGAGCCGAGAACTGGTACAGGGCTCAATCCCAGGCCCCTGGGATCATGACCTGAGCTGAAGGCATCCACTTAACTGACTGATCCACCCAAACACCCCGGGATGAATTTTGATAAACACTTGGAAAATTAAGAAAAGGAAAACATGAGACAATTATTATAATCAGGAAAGTTAAAATATTGTACAAGAAAAAATATGTAATTATACTACATTTGTTCAATGTGAAAGATAGTTATATGGTCATGATAATGTAAAGTCTGGCTACTAGTTTAACACAAAATTGTTGGGGGTGCCTGGGTGGCTCAGCAGTTGAGTGCCTGCCTTCGGCCCAGGGTGTGATCCTGGAGTCCCGGGATCTGGTCCCGCATCAGGCTCCCTGCATGGAGCCTG
>NW_026574487.1:0-2071 GCF_905146905.1 Nyctereutes procyonoides | reverse complement strand
TTTGTGGTTGGAATGAGGGGCGACCATATTTATCTCAGTCAGATCCATCTGGAGCTTACTTTGCCTGGAAAGCCACAGCAATGGGAAAGAACTATGTGAATGGGAAGACTCTCCTTGAGAAAAGATATAATGAAGACCTGGAACTTGAAGATGCCGTTCATACAGCCATATTAACCCTAAAGGAAAGCTTTGAAGGGCAAATGACAGACGACAACATAGAGGTTGCAATCTGCAATGAAGCTGGATTCAGAAGGCTCACTCCGACTGAAGTGAAGGATTACTTGGCTGCCATAGTATAATAACCAAGTGACTGAGAAATCTCGAATTTCAGATAATCCCTCTACTTAAACATGTTTAAAGTATGTTTTGTTTTGCAGACTTTTTGCATACTTATTTCTACATGGTTTAATGGACTGATGTTTTTAAAACGATACTTATAAATCATAATAAACTGTTAAGTCCAACTTCTAGCTTTTTAGGAGTTAGTAAAATTTTAAAATAGTGATTTCCTGCTTTTTATCACAGTTGACTTCTGGAAACTACACTGCAGAGCAGAAGGGTGAACTCATTCTTCATGCAATTTTGGTTCAGTCAAGTCTTGTTATATTCTTTACTGTCAGATATTGTCTGTCAGTAAAGCAGAACTGCTTTTAGTAAACATCATTGCATTTAGACCTGGGAGAAGCTCTAGGATTCATGAGATAAGATGGATAGCATAGGTGTTTTGTAGGCATCGTTAGATGTGGATCAGTGAAGCCCCAGGACACTGACATTGCACTAGAGCTATGAAGGGTGCTAGGCTGAAGGGTTTCCTATGGGAGAGCCGTGATGTAAGTAAATAAAAAATGGTTTATTGGTTCCCGTTGGTTTGTCCATCCCAAGTAGGTAAATATTTAAAAGGAGCCCCTCAGGTTCTATTAGACTTCTTACACCCAAGGATGAACCTTAAGTCCTGGAAATAAAATCCTAATACTTAAACATCAAAAAAAAGATAAATAAGTAGATCAAAAGCCTGATATGCGCATCTCACCCCCAAATACTCATGCATATCTTTCCACCACCCTGTCATGATTTATGAGTCCAGCAGCACAGGGCACGTGTTATGTTTGCTCACCGTCAAACACATCCTGTGGTTACTTGAGATATAGTTGGGAGCCTTGGCCCAGATGGAAAATTGATGCCAACAGGATTCTCATATTTGGGATCAGCCTCTAAATAGTTCTATCATGTCTCTCTTCTTCTAAACCCACACTTGGGTTTTCCCATACATCTGCTCCCCTGGTATGTGAGGATGCATGCTGCTTGCTGGCCCTTGCTGTTAGCCCAGAACAGACAAAAGAGCTCAGCACCTGAAAAGGCAGTTCCCTGCAGGGAAGAGGTACCAGTGAGAGGAGCCAGACAGGCAGCTTCCTGTGAGGTTTCCAGAGAAACAGCTGTTGCAAGTCATTGCAATTCTGTTCAACGGACCCCAAACCAGTTGCTTTCAAATTAGTTGTAAATACATTAAAACTGTTTGCTACTCAAAATTTCCCAGCATCTTAAGGAACCTTCGCGAGTCCTGCCATGAGGCTTCATTCCTGAATTGTGTCAAGTGCTGCCACACTGCCTGGCACATTGGAGGGAGCCGATAAACTGTGACCCAAGTTCCTGGGAGATGCCAGCTCATGGAAGAGCTAAAGGAAACAAAGAGCATCCTGGTAGATGTGCCCACAACTTAGGCTTTGTTTCACTTGTTACAGAATGTAAACTGCTTCTTTCACCGTCTCTGCCACCTTGGCTTCTATCAGATGTGTATGATGTTAGACCTGGAAGGGCCCTTAGAGACTGTATTAGTCGGGAAAGCCTACATTATGCTGTGCCCCCCACCCCGTGCATTTTCTGACCCAACCTTCTATTGTTCTGCTGCTCACTCCTGATTTATCTACTATTTATATACTACTGGTTCTCTTTCTCTGGTTGAACTCTTAACTGCTACAACACCTATAGGATGGATAAAATAAAATAGGATAAATGTTGGAAGGAAGCGAAGACATTGGAAACCACATATATTGCTGTTGGGAATGTAAAAGAA
>NW_026574486.1:0-2070 GCF_905146905.1 Nyctereutes procyonoides | reverse complement strand
TTTTTTTATAAATTAATTTTTATTGGTGTTCAATTTACCAACATACAGAATAACACCCAGTGCTCATCCCGTCAAGTGTACCCCTCAGTGCCCGTCACCCATTCACCCCCACCCCCCACCCTCCTCCCCCTCCACCACCCCTAGTTCATTTCCCAGAGTTAGAAGTCTTTATGTTCTGTCTCCCTTTCTGATATTTCTCACACATTTCTTCTCCCTTCCCTTATATTCCCTTTCGCTATTATTCATATTCCCCAAATGAATGAGAACATACACTGTTTGTCCTTCTCCGGTTACTGTGGCCAAGTTCAAAAAGGGTGTTGCCTGAGTTCTTCTCTGGGATTTTGATGGAATCTTGTCTCACATTTAGATCTTTCATCTATTTTGAGTTTATCTTTGTGTATGGTGCAAGAGAGTGGTCCAGTTTCATTCTTCTGCATGTGGATGTCCAATTTTCCCAGCACCATTTATTGAAGAGACTGTCTTTCTTCTAGTGGATCGTCTTTCCTCCTTTATCGTATATTAGTTGAGCATAAAGTTCAGGGTCCACTTCTGGGTTCTCTGTTCTGTTCCATTGATCTATGTGTCTGTTTTTGTGCCAGTACCACACTGTCTTGATGAACACAGCTTTGTAGTACAACCTGAAATCTGGCATTGTGATGCCCCCAGATATGGTTTTCTTTTTTTAAAATTCCCCTGGCTGTTTGGGGTCTTTTCTGATTCCACACAAATCTTAAAATAATTTGTTCTAAGTCTCTGAAGAAAGTCCATGGTATTTTGATAGGGATTGCATTATACGTGTAAATTGCCCTGGGTAACATTGACATTTTCACAATATTAATTCTGCCAATCCATGAGCATGGAATATTTTTCCATCTCTTTGTGTCTTCCTCAATTTCTTTCAGAAGTGTTCTGTAGTTTTTAGGGTATATTTTGAGAACCATTTGAATGGTAAATGGTTCTCCAACCTTTTATTTTCAGGTTGTAGGTGTCCTTCTGTCTAAAATGAGTCTCTTGTAGACAGCAAATAGATGGGTCCTGTTTTTTTATCCAGTCTGAAACTCTGCGCCTTTTGATGGGGTCATTAAGCCCATTCACGTTCAGAGTTACTTGAACTTCTTCTTAAAGGGGAGTTTTAAGAGTCCCCCTTAAAATTTCTTGCAGAGCTGGTTTGGAGGTCACATATTCTTTCAGTTCCTGCCTGTCTTGGAAGCTCTTTATCTCTCCTTCCATTTTGAATGAGAGCCTTGCTGGATAAAGTATTCTTGGTTGCATGTTCTTCTCATTTAGGACCCTGAATATATCCTGCCAGCCCTTTCTGGCCTGCCAGGTCTCTGTGGAGAGGTCTGCTGTTACCCTAATATTCCTCCCCATGAAAGTCAGGGACTTCTTGTCTCTTGCTGCTTTAAGGATCTTCTCTTTATCTTTGGAATTTGCAAGCTTCACTATTAGATGTCGAGGTGTTGAACGGTTTTTATTGATTTTAGGGGGGATCTCTCTATTTCCTGGATCTGAATGCCTGTTTCCCTTCCCAGATTGGGAAAGTTTTCAGCTAGGATTTGTTCAAATACATATTCTGGCCCTCTGTCCCTTTCGGCGCCCTCGGGAACCCCAATTAAACGTAGGTTTTTCTTCCTTAGAGTGTCATTTATTTGCCTTAATCTGTCTTCATGGTCCCTTAATTGATTGTCTCTTTTTTCCTCAGTTTCCCTCTTTGCCATTAACTTGTCTTCTATGTCACTCACTCGTTCTTCCACCTCGTTAACCCTCGTCGTTAGGACTTCTAGTTTGGATTGCATCTCATTCAATTGATTTTTAATTTCTGCCTGATTGGATCTAAATTCTGCAGTCATGAAGTCTCGTGAGGCCTTAATGCTTTTTTCTAGAGCCACCAGTAGCTGTAGAATAGTGCTTCTGAATTGGCTTTCTGACATTGAAGTGTAATCCAGATTTTGTAACTCTGTGGGAGAGAGGGCTGTTTCTGATTCTTTCTTTTGAAGTGAGGTTTTCCTTCTAGTCATTTTGCTCAGTGCAGAGTGGCCAAAAACAAGTTGTATTGGAACACGGGGGAGT
>NW_026574485.1:0-2065 GCF_905146905.1 Nyctereutes procyonoides | reverse complement strand
GAATCTTACTAAAACTAGTTCTAGCCATCAAATACCATGATTATAAAACTTATTACTTTCTTCTGCCAATCACACTTAAAAGTGATATTACTTTATACCAGAATTGAAATAAACAGATTTTCAAATTAGGGTCTCCTGTCATGGATAATAGCTAAAGTTTGACTGTGAGTGGTGGCCTTTATAGAAGTAATGTGAGGACTCACATCTACATATTTAGGCTTCTTAGAGTTTTGGCTATTAAAAACCAAATAAAGTTGGACATTTTTTCAGGAAACATAGGATTTTAATAATTGAAGAAATGAGGTATTACTTACATGACTTAATTATTGATTTAAAAATAGGTAAAGGATACAGCATACCTCAAGTTTTATTAGCTCTTGCCCAAAGTACAACCAGAGCCTCTTACTATTCTCTCTACTTGAAATCATAAATGCATTCCATGTAGTTACCAATGTGACCTATTTCGAAAAATAAGTAGAGCCTATCTTGCACTCCACAGATAACATTTTTGTGTGATGAGCATGGTGTTTGCCTACACCACACACTAATTCAACAACAGAAACTCTATTTTTATCTGGTTTTATTTTTAACTAGAATTTTGAATAAATTTTACCGCATCAAAATTCTCAACTGATAAAAATATTTTTAACTGTATTGTTTACACGAGAAAGCAGTCCACTGTGACTTGGCTTCTCTCTCCATCCTCAGTCCTGGCTTATATTTATTTCTTCAGCTTAATTGACCTGCTATGCTGCTGTCAGATTTTGTGTCTTTGCTCATTATAGCCCTATCTCCTAGGTTTATCCTTTACATCTTCATTGTCAGGCTAACTCTTAGCTTTATTTTAAAACTCAGTTTAGGAGACATCTCTAGGAAACATTTGCTTATTTCCAAATATCATTAGAAACACCTCCTCAGGGATCCCTGGGTGGTGCAGCGGTTTGGCGCCTGCCTTTGGCCCGGGGCGCGATCCTGGAGACCCGGGGTCGAATCCCAGGTCGGGCTCCCCGCATGGAGCCTGCTTCTCCCTCTGCCTGTGTCTCTGCCTCTCTGTCTCTCTCTGTGTGACTATCATGAATAAATAAATAAAATCTTAAAAAATATACCCTAAAAACTATAGAACACTTCTGAAAGAAATTGAGGAAGACACAAAGAGATGGAAAAATATTCCATGCTCCTGGATTGGCAGAATTAATATTGTGAAAATGTCAATGTTACCCAGGGCAATTTACACGTATAATGCAATCCCTATCAAAATACCATGGACTTTCTTCAGAGACTTAGAACAAATTATTTTAAGATTTGTGTGGAATCAGAAAAGACCCCAAACAGCCAGGGGAATTTTAAAAAAGAAAACCATATCTGGGGGCATCACAATGCCAGATTTCAGGTTGTACTACAAAGCTGTGTTCATCAAGACAGTGTGGTACTGGCACAAAAACAGACATATAGATCAATGGAACAGAACAGAGAACCCAGAAGTGGACCCTGAACTTTATGGTCAACTAATATATGATAAAGGAGGAAAGACGATCCACTGGAAGAAAGACACTCTCTTCAATAAATGGTGCTGGGATAATTGGACATCCACATGCAGAAGAATGAAACTGGACCACTCTCTTGCACCATACACAACGATAAACTCAAAATAGATGAAAGATCTAAATGTGAGACAAGATTCCATCAAAATCCCAGAGGAGAACTCAGGCAACACCCTTTTTGAACTTGGCCACAGTAACCGGAGAAGGACAAACAGTGTATGTTCTCATTCATTTGGGGAATATGAATAATAGTGAAAGGGAATATAAGGGAAGGGAGAAGAAATGTGTGAGAAATATCAGAAAGGGAGACAGAACATAAAGACTTCTAACTCTGGGAAATGAACTAGGGGTGGTGGAGGGGGAGGAGGGCGGGGGTGGGGGTGAATGGGTGACGGTCACTGAGGGGTACACTTGACTGGATGAGCACTGGGTGTTATTCTGTATGTTGGTAAATTGAACACCAATAAAAATTAATTTATAAAATTAAAAAAAAATCTTAAAAAAAAGAAAAAGAAAAAGAAACA
>NW_026574484.1:0-570 GCF_905146905.1 Nyctereutes procyonoides | reverse complement strand
ATGGACTGAGCCAGCCAGGCACCCCCATGCTGCTGTTGTTGTTGTTTAAATATTTGATTTATTTATTCATGAGAGACACAGAGAGAGGCAGAGGGAGAAGCAGGCTCCCCTTGGAGAGCCCAATATGGGGCTCATCCTGGGACCTGGGATTATGACCTGAGCTAAATGTTGGTAGCTAAAGGTAGCTAAAAGACGCTCAACCACTGAGCCACCGAAGTGCCCCTCCATTTTGTTGTTTCTAATTGAGAAACTATTTGCAAACTACATATCTGATGAGGGGCAAGTATTCAAAATATATAATGAACTCATACAACTCAAGAGCAAAAGAACTAAACAATCTGATTTTAAAATGGGCAAAGGACCTGAATAGATATTTTTCCAAAGAAGATATTCAAATGGCCAACACCTATGTGAAAAGTTGTACAACATTACTAATGATCAGGGAAATGCAAAACTACAGTGAAATATCACTTCACACCTGTTAGAATTTCTATCATCAAAAACATAAATGATGGGCAGCCTGGGGGCCCAACCAGTTAAACTTCTGCCTTTGGCCAGGTCATGATCCCA
>NW_026574483.1:0-503 GCF_905146905.1 Nyctereutes procyonoides | reverse complement strand
GACACAGGAAGAGGGAGAAGCAGGCTCCATGCACCGGAAGCCCGATGTGGGATTCAATCCCGGGTCTCCAGGATTGCGCCCTAGGCCAAAGGCAGGCGCCAAACCACCCCGCCACCCAGGGATCCCTCATTGTGGATTTGATTTGTATTTCCTGATGGCAAGTGATGCAGAGCATTTTCTCATGTGCATGTTGGCCATGTCTATGTCTTCCTCTGTGAGATTTCTCTTCATGTCTTTTGCCCACTTCATGATTGGATTGTTTCTTTGGTGTCGAGCTTAAGAAATTCTTTATAGATCTTGGAAACTAGCCCTTTCTGATACGTCATTTGCAAATATCTTCTCCCATTCTGTAGGTTGTCTTTGAGTTTTGTTGACTGTATCCTTTGCTGTGCAAAAGCTTCTTATCTTGATGAAGTCCCACTAGTTTATTTTTGCTTTTGTTTCTTTTGCCTTCGTGGATGTATCTTGCAAGAAGTTACTGTGGCCGAGTTCAGAAAGGGTGT
>NW_026574482.1:0-2062 GCF_905146905.1 Nyctereutes procyonoides | reverse complement strand
AGAGTGATACTTCCCCGTGTTCCAATACAACTTGTTTTTGGCCACTCTGCACTGAGCAAAATGACTAGAAGGAAAACCTCACTTCAAAAGAAAGAATCAGAAACAGCCCGCTCTCCCGCAGAGTTACAAAATCTGGATTACACTTCAATGTCAGAAAGCCAATTCAGAAGCACTATTCTACAGCTACTGGTGGCTCTAGAAAAAAGCATTAAGGCCTCACAAGACTTCATGACTGCAGAATTTAGATCCAATCAGGCAGAAATTAAAAATCAATTGAATGAGATGCAATCCAAACTAGAAGTCCTAACGACGAGGGTTAACGAGGTGGAAGAACGAGTGAGTGACATAGAAGACAAGTTAATGGCAAAGAGGGAAACTGAGGAAAAAAGAGACAATCAATTAAGGGACCATGAAGACAGATTAAGGCAAATAAATGACAGTCTGAGGAAGAAAAACCTACGTTTAATTGGGGTTCCCGAGGGCGCCGAAAGGGACAGAGGGCCAGAATATGTATTTGAACAAATCCTAGCTGAAAACTTTTCCAATCTGGGAAGGGAAACAGGCATTCAGATCCAGGAAATAGAGAGATCCCCCCCTAAAATCAATAAAAACCGTTCAACACCTCGACATCTAATAGTGAAGCTTGCAAATTCCAAAGATAAAGAGAAGATCCTTAAAGCAGCAAGAGACAAGAAGTCCCTGACTTTCATGGGGAGGAATATTAGGGTAACAGCAGACCTCTCCACAGAGACCTGGCAGGCCAGAAAGGGCTGGCAGGATATATTCAGGGTCCTAAATGAGAAGAACAGGCAACCAAGAATACTTTATCCAGCAAGGCTCTCATTCAAAATGGAAGGAGAGATAAAGAGCTTCCGAGACAGGCAGGAACTGAAAGAATATGTGACCTCCAAACCAGCTCTGCAAGAAATTTTAAGGGGGACTCTTAAAACTCCCCTTTAAGAAGAAGTTCAAGTAACTCTGAACGTGAATGGGCTTAATGACCCCATCAAAAGGCACAGAGTTTCAGACTGGATAAAAAAACAGGACCCATCTATTTGCTGTCTACAAGAGACTCATTTTAGACAGAAGGACACCTACAACCTGAAAATAAAAGGTTGGAGAACCATTTACCATTCAAATGGTTCTCAAAATATACCCTAAAAACTACAGAACACTTCTGAAAGAAATTGAGGAAGACACAAAGAGATGGAAAAATATTCCATGCTCATGGATTGGCAGAATTAATATTGTGAAAATGTCAATGTTACCCAGGGCAATTTACACGTATAATGCAATCCCTATCAAAATACCATGGACTTTCTTCAGAGACTTAGAACAAATTATTTTAAGATTTGTGTGGAATCAGAAAAGACCCCAAACAGCCAGGGGAATTTTTAAAAAAGAAAACCATATCTGGGGGCATCACAATGCCAGATTTCAGGTTGTACTACAAAGCTGTGTTCATCAAGACAGTGTGGTACTGGCACAAAAACAGACATATAGATCAATGGAACAGAACAGAGAACCCAGAAGTGGACCCTGAACTTTATGCTCAACTAATATACGATAAAGGAGGAAAGACGATCCACTAGAAGAAAGACAGTCTCTTCAATAAATGGTGCTGGGAAAATTGGACATCCACATGCAGAAGAATGAAACTGGACCACTCTCTTGCACCATACACAAAGATAAACTCAAAATAGATGAAAGATCTAAATGTGAGACAAGATTCCATCAAAATCCCAGAGGAGAACTCAGGCAACACCCTTTTTGAACTTGGCCACAGTAACCGGAGAAGGACAAACAGTGTATGTTCTCATTCATTTGGGGAATATGAATGATAGCGAAAGGGAATATAAGGGAAGGGAGAAGAAATGTGTGAGAAATATCAGAAAGGGAGACAGAACATAAAGACTTCTAACTCTGGGAAATGAACTAGGGGTGGTGGAGGGTGGGGGTGAATGGGTGACGGGCACTGAGGGGTACACTTGATGGGATGAGCACTGGGTGTTATTCTGTATGATGGTAAATTGAACACCAATAAAAATTAATTTATAAAAAA
>NW_026574481.1:0-1994 GCF_905146905.1 Nyctereutes procyonoides | reverse complement strand
CCTAAACCATACCCTAACCCTAACCCATACCCTAACCCTTACACTAACCCTACCCCTAACCCGTAAATTAATCCTAACCCTAACCCTAACCGTACCCTAACCCTAACCAGTATCCTAACCCTAAATCTAACTCGTACCCTAACCCTAAATCTAACCTTAAACCGTACCCAAAACCTAACCCTAACCCATACCCTAACCCCTAACCCTAAACCATACTCTAACTCTAACCCTAACACATATCCTAACTCTAACCCGTACCCTAACCCTAAACCGTACCTTAACCCTAACCCTAACCCGTACCCTAACCTTAAACCTAACCCTTATCCTAAACCTAACCCTAACCCGTACCCTAACCCTTAACCTATCCGTAACCCTAACCCATATGCTAAACCTTAACCGTATCATAACCCTAACCCGTACCCTAACCCTAACCCTAAAACATACCCAAATCCGTACCCTAATCCTAACCCTAATCCTAACCCTAACCCGTACCTTATACCTAACCCTAATGGTAACACTAACCCTAAACCATACCCTAACCCATACGATACACCTAACCCTTTCCCGTACGCTAAACCTAATACTAAGCCTAACCCTAACACTAATCTGTACCATAAACCTCAACAGTACACTAAACCTAACCCTAACCCGTACCCTTATGCTAACCCTAACCCGAACACGTACCCTAAACCTAACCCGAACCCGAACACTAACCCTAACCCTAACCCTAAACCCTACCCAAACCCTAACCCGTACCCTAACTCGTACCCTAACCCTAACACTAACCCGTACCGTAAGCATAAACCTAACCCGTTCCCTAACCCTATCCCTAACCTAACCCGTACCCTAACCCTAACCCTAACCATTCTCTAAGTCGTACTCTAATCCTAACCATCACCCTACACCTAAACTTTACCTGTACCCTAACCCTAACCGAACCTGTACCCGAAACCTAACCCTAACCCGTACCCTAACGGGAACCCTAACCCTAACCCTATTTCTAATCCTTTTTTTAATACATTAATTTTTATTGGTGTTCAATTTACTAACATACAGAGTAACACCCAGTGCTCATCCCATCAAGTGTCCCCCTCAGTGCCCGTCACCCATTCACCCCCACCCCCCGCCCTCCTCCCCTTCCACCACCCCTAGTTCGTTTCCCAGAGGTAGGAGTCTTTATGTTCTGTGTCCCTTTCTGATATTTCCCACACATTTCTTCTCCCTTCCCTTATATTCCCTTTCACTATTATTCATATTCCCCAAATGAATGAGAACATACACTGTTTGTCCTTCTCCGATTGACTTACTTCACTCAGCATAATACCCTCCAGTTCCATCCACGTTGAAGCAAATGGTGGGTATTTGTCGTTTCTAATGGCTGAGGAATATTCCATTGTATACATAAACCACATCTTCTTTATCCATTCATCTTTCGATGGGCACCGAGGCTCCTTCCACAGTTTGGCTATTGTGGACATGGCTGCTAGAAACATCGGGGTGCAGGTGTCCCGGCGTTTCATTGCATCTGAATCTTTGGGGTAAATCCCTAACAGTGCAATTGCTGGGTCGTAGGGCAGGTCTATTTTTAACTCTTTGAGGAACCTCCACACAGTTTTCCAGAGTGGCTGCACCAGTTCACATTCCCACCAACAGTGTAAGAGTGTTCCCTTTTCTCTGCATCGCATTCAAAGTGGCAAAGAAGTCAAAGCCTCCCTCTTCGCCGATGACATGATACTCTACATAGAAAACTCAAAAGCAAATTCCAAAGATAAAGAGAAGATCCTTAAAGCAGCAAGAGACAAGAAGTCCCTGACTCTCATGGGGAGGAATATTAGGGTAACAGCAGACCTCTCCACAGAGACGTGGCAGGCCAGAAAGGGCTGGCAGGATATATTCAGGGTCCTAAATGAGAAGAACATGCAACCAAGAATACTTTATCCAGCAAGGCTCTCATTCAAAATGGAAGGAGAGATAAAGAGCTTCCAAGACAGGCA
>NW_026574480.1:0-1986 GCF_905146905.1 Nyctereutes procyonoides | reverse complement strand
TTTTTTTTTCTTTTTATAAATTAATTTTTATTGGTGTTCAATTTACCAACATACAGAATAACACCCAGTGCTCATCCCGTCAAGTGTCCCCCTCAGTGCCCGTCACCCATTCACCCCCACCCCCCGCCCTCCTCCCCCTCCACCACCCCTAGTTCATTTCCCAGAGTTAGAAGTCTTTATGTTCTGTCTCCCTTTCTGATATTTCTCACACATTTCTTCTCCCTTCCCTTATATTCCCTTTCACTATTATTCATATTCCCCAAATGAATGAGAACATACACTGTTTGTCCTTCTCCGGTTACTGTGGCCAAGTTCAAAAAGGGTGTTGCCTGAGTTCTCCTCTGGGATTTTGATGGAATCTTGTCTCACATTTAGATCTTTCATCTATTTTGAGTTTATCTTTGTGTATGGTGCAAGAGAGTGGTCCAGTTTCATTCTTCTGCATGTGGATGTCCAATTTTCCCAGCACCATTTATTGAAGAGAGTGTCTTTCTTCCAGTGGATCGTCTTTCCTCCTTTATCGTATATTAGTTGAGCATAAAGTTCAGGGTCCACTTCTGGGTTCTCTATTCTGTTCCATTGATCTATATGTCTGTTTTTGTGCCAGTACCACACTGTCTTGATGAACACAGCTTTGTGGTACAACCTGAAATCTGGCATTGTGATGCCCCCAGATATGGTTTTCTTTTTTTAAAATTCCCCTGGCTGTTTAGGGTCTTTTCTGATTCCACACAAATCTTAAAATAATTTGTTCTAAGTCTCTAAAGAAAGTCCATGGTATTTTGATAGGGATTGCATTATACGTGTAAATTGCCCTGGGTAACATTGACATTTTCACAATATTAATTCTGCCAATCCATGAGCATGGAATATTTTTCCATCTCTTTGTGTCTTCCTCAATTTCTTTCAGAAGTGTTCTGTAGTTTTTAGGGTATATTTTGAGAACCATTTGAATGGTAAATGGTTCTCCAACCTTTTATTTTCAGGTTGTAGGTGTCCTTCTGTCTAAAATGAGTCTCTTGTAGACAGCAAATAGATGGGTCCTGTTTTTTTATCCAGTCTGAAACTCTGCGCCTTTTGATGGGGTCATTAAGCCCATTCACGTTCAGAGTTACTATTGACAGATATGAGTTTAGTGTCATCATGATATCTATTTAGTCCTTGTTTTTGTGGATTGTTCCACTGAACTTCTTCTTAAAGGGGAGTTTTAAGAGTCCCCCTTAAAATTTCTTGCAGAGCTGGTTTGGAGGTCACATATTCTTTCAGTTCCTGCCTGTCTTGGAAGCTCTTTATCTCTCCTTCCATTTTGAATGAGAGCCTTGCTGGATAAAGTATTCTTGGTTGCATGTTCTTCTCATTTAGGACCCTGAATATATCCTGCCAGCCCTTTCTGGCCTGCCAGGTCTCTGTGGAGAGGTCTGCTGTTACCCTAATATTCCTCCCCATGAAAGTCAGGGACTTCTTGTCTCTTGCTGCTTTAAGGATCTTCTCTTTATCTTTGGCATTTGCAAGCTTCACTATTAGATGTCGAGGTGTTGAACGGTTTTTATTGATTTTAGGGGGGGATCTCTCTATTTCCTGGATCTGAATGCCTGTTTCCCTTCCCAGATTGGGAAAGTTTTCCGCTAGGATTTGTTCAAATACATATTCTGGCCCTCTGGCCCTTTCGGCGCCCTCGGGAACCCCAATTAAGCGTAGGTTTTTCTTCCTCAGACTGTCATTTATTTGCCTTAATCTGTCTTCATGGTCCCTTAATTGATTGTCTCTTTTTTCCTCAGTTTCCCTCTTTGCCATTAACTTGTCTTCTATGTCACTCACTCGTTCTTCCACCTCGTTAACCCTCGTCGTTAGGACTTCTAGTTTGGATTGCATCTCATTCAGTTGATTTTTAATTTCTGCCTGATTGGATCTAAATTCTGCAGTCATGAAGTCTCGTGAGGCCTTAATGCTTTTTTCTAGAGCCACCAGTAGCTGTAGAATAGTAAA
>NW_026574479.1:0-1975 GCF_905146905.1 Nyctereutes procyonoides | reverse complement strand
GGTTAGAATTAGGGTTAGCGTTAGGGTACAGGTTAGGTTTAGAGTTAGGGTACAGGTTAGTTTTAGTGTTAGGATTCGGGCTAGGTTTAGAGTTAGGGTAAGCTTTAGGGATAGGGTTAGGGGTTAGTTTTAGGGTACGGGTTAGGTTTAGTGTTAGGATTAGGATATTTGTTAGGTTTAGAGTTTAGAGTAAGGATTAGTGTCAGGGTCAGGGTCAGGTCACGGTTAGGGTCAGTGTCAGGGTCACGTTTAGGGTTTAGCGTTAGTGTCAGGGTCAGTGTCAGTGTCAGGTTTAGCGTTAGGGGTTAGAGTTAGGGTGCGTGTTATGGTTAGTGTAAGGTTTCAGGTTAGAATTAGGGTTAGCGTTAGGGTACAGGTTAGGTTAGAGTTAGGGTACAGGTTAGTTTTAGTGTTAGGATTCGGGCTAGGTTTAGAGTTAGGGTACGCTTTAGGGATAGGGTTAGGGGTTAGTTTTAGGGTACGGGTTAGGTTTAGTGTTAGGATTAGGATATTTGTTAGGTTTAGAGTTTAGAGTAAGGGTTAGTGTCAGGGTCAGGGTCAGGTCACGGTTAGGGTCAGAGTCAGGGTCACGGTTAGGGTTTAGCGTTAGTGTCAGGGTCAGTGTCAGGGTCAGGTTTAGCGTTAGGGGTTAGAGTTAGGGTGCGTGTTATGGTTAGTGTAAGGTTTCAGGTTAGAATTAGGGTTAGCGTTAGGGTACAGGTTAGGTTTAGAGTTAGGGTACAGGTTAGTTTTAGTGTTAGGATTCGGGATAGGTTTAGAGTTAGGGTACGCTTTAGGGATAGGGTTAGGGGTTAGTTTTAGGGTACGGGTTAGGTTTAGTGTTAGGATTAGGATATTTGTTAGGTTTAGAGTTTAGAGTAAGGATTAGTGTCAGGGTCAGGGTCAGGTCACGGTTAGGGTCAGTGTCAGGGTCACCTTTAGGGTTTAGCGTTAGTGTCAGGGTCAGTGTCAGTGTCAGGTTTAGCGTTAGGGGTTAGAGTTAGGGTGCGTGTTATGGTTAGTGTAAGGTTTCAGGTTAGAATTAGGGTTAGCGTTAGGGTACAGGTTAGGTTTAGAGTTAGGGTACAGGTTAGTTTTAGTGTTAGGATTCGGGCTAGGTTTAGAGTTAGGGTAAGCTTTAGGGATAGGGTTAGGGGTTAGTTTTAGGGTACGGGTTAGGTTTAGTGTTAGGATTAGGATATTTGTTAGGTTTAGAGTTTAGAGTAAGGGTTAGTGTCAGGTTCAGGGTCAGGTCACGGTTAGGGTCAGAGTCAGGGTCACGGTTAGGGTTTAGCGTTAGTGTCAGGGTCAGTGTCAGGGTCAGGTTTAGCGTTAGGGGTTAGAGTTAGGGTACGTGTTATGGTTAGTGTAAGGTTTCAGGTTAGAATTAGGGTTAGCGTTAGGGTACAGGTTAGGTTTAGAGTTAGGGTACAGGTTAGTTTTAGTGTTAGGATTCGGGATAGGTTTAGAGTTAGGGTACGCTTTAGGGATAGGGTTAGGGGTTAGTTTTAGGGTACGGGTTAGGTTTAGTGTTAGGATTAGGATATTTGTTAGGTTTAGAGTTTAGAGTAAGGATTAGTGTCAGGGTCAGGGTCAGGTCACGGTTAGGGTCAGTGTCAGGGTCACCTTTAGGGTTTAGCGTTAGTGTCAGGGTCAGTGTCAGTGTCAGGTTTAGCGTTAGGGGTTAGAGTTAGGGTGCGTGTTATGGTTAGTGTAAGGTTTCAGGTTAGAATTAGGGTTAGCGTTAGGGTACAGGTTAGGTTTAGAGTTAGGGTACAGGTTAGTTTTAGTGTTAGGATTCGGGCTAGGTTTAGAGTTAGGGTACGCTTTAGGGATAGGGTTAGGGGTTAGTTTTAGGGTACGGGTTAGGTTTAGTGTTAGGATTAGGATATTTGTTAGGTTTAGAGTTTAGAGTAAGGGTTAGTGTCAGGTTCAGGGTCAGGTCACGGTTAGGGTCAGAGTCAGGGTCACGGTT
>NW_026574478.1:0-1974 GCF_905146905.1 Nyctereutes procyonoides | reverse complement strand
CACTCACAACGCACTCGAACTCGCACTCACACTCGCACTAACACTCGCACTCACACTCGCACTCACTCGCACTCGCACTCACACTCGCACTCACACTCATGCTCGCACTCACCCTCACACTCGCACAGGCACTCGCACTCGCACTCACACTCGCACTCGAACTCGCACTGGCACTCAAAAACGCACTCGCAAAAAAACAAAAAAAAATACAAAAAAAAAATAAAAAAATAAAAAAAATAAAAAAATAAAAAAATTGCACTCACACTCGCACTCACACTCGCACTCACACACTCGCACTCTCACTCGCACTCAAACTCCCACTTGCCCTCACACTTGAAATCGCACTCACACTCGCACTCGCATTCACACTCGCACTCTCACTCACGCTCGCACTCGCACTTACCCTCACACTCACACAGGCACTCGCATTCACACTCACACTCACACTCGCACTCACACTCGCACTCGCAATCGCACTCAAATTCGCAATGGCAAAAAAACAAAAAAAAAACAAAAAAAAAACAGAAAAAACAAAAAACAAAAAAACCCGAAAAAACACAAAAAAATAAAAAAATAAAAAAAATTGAACTCGCACTCACAGCTACACTCGCACTCACGCTCGCACTCACCCTCACACTCGCACAGGCACTCGCACTCACACTCACACTCGCACTCACCCTCGCACTCGCACTCAAAATCAAACTCGCAAAAAAACAAACAAAAAAAAAACAAAAAAAAACAAAAAACAAAAAAACAAAAAAAATAAAAAATAAAAAAATTAAAATATTGCACTCGCACTCATACTCGCACTCACACTCGCACTCGCACTCACACTCACACTCGCACACTCACTCGCACTCACACTCACACTTGCCCTCACACTCGAACTCGCACTAACACTCGCACTCGCATTCACACTCGCACTCGCACTCACGCTCGCACTCGCACTCACCCTCACACTCGCACAGGCACTCGCACTCACACTCGCCCTCGCACTCACACCTGCACTCACACTCACACTCTCACTCACGCTCACACTCACACTCGCACTCACACTCGCACTCACACTCGATCATACGCACTCGCACTCAAAATCAAACTTGCACTCTTGCTGGCACTCGCACTCACACTCGCACTAACACTCACACTCGCACTCACACTCACACTCGAACTCGCACTCGCACTCAAAATCGCACTCGCAAAAAAACAAAAAAAAAAAAACAAAACACCCCCAAAAAACAAAAAAAACAAAAAAAATAAAAAATAAAAAAATTGCACTCGCACTCACACTCGCATTCACACTCACACTCACACCTGCACTCACACACACACTCGCACTCACGCTCACACTCGCACTCACACTCGCACTCGCACTCACACTCGCACTCACACTCGAACTCACGCACTCGCACTCAAACTCAAACTTGCACTCTTGCTCGCACTCACACTCACACTCGCACTCACGCTCACACTCGCACTCGAACTCGCCCTCGCACTCAAAATCACACTCGCAAAAAAAAAAATAAAAAAAATAAAAAAAATTAAAAAATAAAAAAATTGCACTCGCACTCACACCTACACTAGCACTCACACTAGCACTCGCACTCCCACTCACACTCGCACAGGCACTCACACTAATACTCGCACACGCACTCACACTCGCACTCGAACTCGCACTCGCACACAAAATCGCTCACGAAAAAAAACAAAAAAAACAAAAAACAAAAAAACAAAAAACAAAAAAAATAAAAAATTAAAAAAAATTGCACTCACACTCGAACTCGCACTCGCACTCACACTCGGACTCTCACTCGCACTCAAACTCCCACTTGCCCTCACAATCGAACTCGCACTCACACTCGCACTCGCATTCACACTCGCACTCAAACTCACGCTCGCACTCGCACTCACCCTCACACTCGCAAAAAAACAAAAAAAACAAAAAACAAATAAAACAAAAAAAAATAAAAAAAT
>NW_026574477.1:0-1973 GCF_905146905.1 Nyctereutes procyonoides | reverse complement strand
CCACGGGTTTTAAAGACAAGAAATACTAAGAAATATTAAGAGGGACTCTGTAAAAGAAAGAGGAGGCCCAAAGAAATAATCCACACAAACAGGGACTGAATAGGTATTACAATGACATTAAATTCGTATCTTCCAATAGTTACTCTGAACATGAATGGGCTAAATGATCACATCAAAAGACACAGAGTTTCAGACTGGATAAAAAAGCAAGACCCATCTATTTGCTGTCTACAAGAAACTCATTTTAGACTTAAGGACACCTCCAGCCTGAAAATGAAAGGTTAGAGAACAATTTACCATTCAAATGGTCCTCAATCCTAGCTGAAAACTTTCCCAATCTGGGAAGGGAAACAGGCATTCAGATCCAGGAAATAGAGAGATCCCCCCTAAAATCAATAAAAACCGTTCAACACCTCGACATTTAATAGTGAAGCTTGCAAATTCCAAAGATAAAGAGAAGATCCTTAAAGCAGCAAGAGACAAGAAGTCCCTGACTTTCATGGGGAAGAATATTAGGGTAACAGGAGACCTCTCCACAGAGACCTGGCAGGCCAGGAAGGGCTGGCAGGATATATTCAGGGTCCTAAATGTGAAGAACATGCAACCAAGAATACTTTATCCAGCAAGGCTCTCATTCAAAATGGAAGGAGAGATAAAGAGCTTCCAAGACAGGGAGGAACTGAAACAATATGTGACCTCCAAACCAGCTCTGCAAGAAATTTTAAGGGGGACTCTTAAAACTCCCCTTTAAGAAGAAGTTCAGTGGAACAATCCACAAAAACAAGGACTAAATAGATATCATGATGACACTAAACTCATATCTGTCAATAGTAACTCTGAACGTGAATGGGCTTAATGACCCCATCAAAAGGCGCAGGGTTTCAGACTGGATAAAAAAGCAGGACCCATCTATTTGCTGTCTACAAGAGACTCATTTTAGACAGAAGGACACCTACAACCTGAAAATAAAAGGTTGGAGAACCATTTGCCATTCAAATGGGTCTCAAAATATACCCTAAAAACTATAGAACACTTCTGAAAGAAATTGAGGAAGACACAAAGAGATGTAAAAATATTCCATGCTCATGGATTGGCAGAATTAATATTGTGAAAATGTCAATGTTACCCAGGGCAATTTACACGTATAATGCAATCCGTATCAAAATACCATGGACTTTCTTTAGAGACTTAGAACAAATTATTTTAAGATTTGTGTGGAATCAGAAAAGACCCCGAACAGCCAGGGGAATTTTAAAAAAGAAAACCATATCTGGGGGCATCACAATGCCAGATTTCAGGTTGTACTACAAAGCTGTGTTCATCAAGACAGTGTGGTACAGGCACAAAAACAGACATATAGATCAATGGAACAGAACAGAGAACCCAGAAGTGGACCCTGAACTTTATGGTCAACTAATATACGATAAAGGAGGAAAGACGATCCACTGGAAGAAAGACAGTCTCTTCAATAAATGGTGCTGGGAAAATTGGACATCCACATGCAGAAGAATGAAACTGGACCACTCTCTTGCAACATACACAAAGATAAACTCAAAATAGATGAAAGATCTAAATGTGAGACAAGATCCCATCAAAATCCCAGAGGAGAACTCAGGCAACACCCTTTTTGAACTTGGCCACAGTAACCGGAGAAGGACAAACAGTGTATGTTCTCATTCATTTGGGGAATATGAATAATAGTGAAAGGGAATATAAGGGAAGGGAGAAGAAATGTGTGAGAAATATCAGAAAGGGAGTCAGAACATAAAGACTTCTAACTCTGGGAAATGAACTAGGGGTGGTGGAGGGGGAGGAGGGCGGGGGGTGGGGGTGAATGGGTGACGGGCACTGAGGGGTACACTTGACGGGATGAGCACTGGGTGTTATTCTGTATGTTGGTAAATTGAACACCAATAAAATTAATTTAAAAAAACAACAAAAAAAAACAAATGGTCCTCAAAAGAAAGCTGGGG
>NW_026574476.1:0-1957 GCF_905146905.1 Nyctereutes procyonoides | reverse complement strand
AAACAAAAAAAAATAAAAAATAAAAAAATTGCACTCGCAACCACACTCGCATTCACACTCGCACTCACACTCACACCTGCACTCACACACACACTCGCACTCACGCTCACACTCGAACTCGAACTCGCACTTGCACTCAAAATCGCACTCGCAAATAAACAAAAAAAAACAAAAAAAAAACAAAAAACAGAAAAACAAAAAAATAAAAAAATTAAAAAAAATTGCACTCGCACTCACACTCGCACTCACACTCGCACTCGCACTCACACTCACACTCGCACTCTCACTCGAACTCAAACTCCTACTTGCCCTCACACTCGAACTCACACTCGCCCTCACCCTCACACTCGCACAGTCACTCGCACTCACACTCGCACTCGCACTCACATTGGCACTCACACTCGCACTCAAACTCCCAATTGCCCTCACACTCGAACTCGCACTCACACTCGCACTCGCATTCACACTCGCACTCACACTCACTCTCGCACTCGCACTCACCTTCACACTCGCACAGGCACTCGCACTCACACTCGCACTCGCATTCACAACGCACTCGAACTCGCACTCGCACTCAAATTCGCACTCGCAAAAAAACAAAAAAAAAACAAAACCCAAAAAAAAACAAAAAACAAAAAAAAACAAAAAAAAATAAAAAAATAAAAATTGCACTCGCACTCACACCTACACACGCACTCACGCTCGCACTCGCCCTCACCCTCACACTCGCACAGGCACTCGCACTCACACTCGCACTCGCACTCACACTCGCACTCGAACTCGCACTCGCACTCAAAATCGCACTCGCAAAAAAACAAGAAAAACAAAAAACAAAAAAACAAAAAAAAACAAAGAAAAATAAAAAATTAAAAAAAATTGCACTCGCACTCACACTCGCACTCACACTCGCACTCACACACCTGCACTCACACACACACTCGCACTCACGCTCACACTCGCACTCACACTCGCACTCGCACTCGATCACACGCACTCGCACTCAAAATCAAACTTGCACTCTTGCTCGCACTCGCACTCACACTCGCACTAACACTCACACTCGCACTCACACTCGAACTCGCACTCAAAATCGCACTCGCAAATAAACCAAAAAAACCAAAATAAACCCCACAAAATACAAAAAAAATAAAAAAATAAAAAAATTGCACTCGAACTCACACTCGCACTCACAATCGCACTCACACTCACACCTGCACTCACACACACACTCGCACTCACGCTCACACTTGCACTCAAACTCGCACTCATACTCGCACTCACAATCGAACTCAAGCACTTGCACTCAAACTCAAACTTGCACTCTTTCTCGCACTCGCACTCACACTCGCACTCACACTCGCACTAGCATTCATACTCACTCTCGCACTTGCAATCGCACTCAAACTCCCACTTGCCCTCACACTCGAACTCGCACTCACACTCGCACTCGCATTCACCCTCGCGCTCGCACTCACGCTCGCACTCGCACTCACCCTCACACACACACAGGCACTCGCACTCACACTCACACTCGCACTCGCACTCACACTCGCACTCGATCTCGCAATCGCACTCAAATTCGGACTCGCAAAAAACACAAAAAAAAAACAAAACAAAACAAAAAAAACAAAAAAAATAAAAAAATAAAAAAAATTGCACTCGCACTCACACCTGCACTCGCGCTCGCACTCACGCTCGCAATCGCACTCAACATCCCACTCGCACAGGCACTCGCACTCACACTCACACTCGCACTCGCACTCACATTCGCACTCGAACTCGCACTCGCACTCAAAATCGCACTCGCAAAAAAACAAAAAAGCAAAAAAAAACCAAAATACCTAAAAAAACCAAAAAAAATAAAAAAATTAAAAAAAATTGCACTCGCACTCACACTTGCACTCGCACTCGCACTCACACCTGCACTCACACTCACACTCGCACTCACGCTGGCACT